>NW_021680581.1:258356-284936 GCF_001412515.2 Diachasma alloeum
TCCGAAATGGAAAATTATTCATAAAAGAATCATTCTGTTGTATGATGCATTTTACTATTTTTGTGTCACATGTTCGTCAATGTTTATGTCATTTCCTCCATGTGGGAAACGAAATCGTTACTCTATTTTTATATCAAATATTTGTCGTGGGAGTTACAAAATTTGGACCCACGCTTAGAATTTGTTATCAACAGTTTTCCGGTTCAAGATCCAGTGTTTATTGAAATTTACGGTCACACGTGGAAAGTACATGATTAAGGAGACGAGACTAGACTCAAATGTTTACAGTGCATCTGATATTGCACAGCTGATATCTCCTTAATATAGGAGAAACTCGACGTTGGGAACATTTTTATCGTTCACAGATGTGTGCAGCCGAAATATTCCCAACATCGAGGGGGTCACTTTCCCTCGTCACAGAAGATAATTTGGGTTTCAAAAGTCGCTTCTATCACTGAGATAATTGAATGACGACGTAAGAAAATGAATTAAAATTAATTTTCTGACGGATGTCACACAACCTTTATAGCTAGCCGGGTGTCCGCTTTGTTTACAGTTAGCACATTTTAATAAAGTTTTATCCGAATTTTTTGTCAGGGTACATTTGCCGGGTTCGTGGCTTTCTGCGCATTTTACGCATCTGAATTCAAGTGAACAATATGTGCTTGAGTGACCTAGTCGTTGGCATTTTTTACATTGAAAGAGGCTGTTTTTACGGAGAGGTTCCCAGCTGACTTTTTGATATAGTATGACTTTAATCTTTGTTAATTCTGTTAATATAGAATTACTCGATGTTTGAACTAGATATGAAAAATTGTTTGAATTTTTGTTATAAAAAATCTTTGTAATTTTTAAAATTTCTACGTCTTTTAGATTAAGTTCTTTAATTTCATTTAGAATATCTTCTTCATTGAAATTGCCGTAGAGGCCTTTTAAAACTAGTGTTTTTAATTTGTCACTCTTAGGAGTGTATGAATAAAATTTGATATCTTTGTTTTTTTAGTAATTCTTTAAATGACTTGTATATATTGATGTCTTCAGTAAATATAGAGACATATTGAGAGTCTTTTGCTTGTTTCAAATAAAATTTATTCTTTACATCTTGATTAGAAGCAGTGAGAAGATCAGCGATGTCCTTCAGTGGTTTGCCAGAGGTGTGTATTGGGGGAGGTCGTTTGCCTTTAGATATCTGCGTTGGCTGTTGTTGCGAGGTTCGTTGGCTGGTGTGGCCTTCAGTCTCGCTTTCTCTGTCATCTTCATCAGACGGTAGTTTGCCGAATCTGTTGTCCAGTATGATGTCTTCGTCTTTCTCTTTGTTGCGAGGTGAGCGATGTTTTCTTGGGGTTACCCATTGTTCTGAGTTTTCAGAATCGGTGCAAATATTCTCTGAATTTGTGGCTTTATTCAGTGAATTATTTTCTGTGCTGTGTTGATTCTCAGATGACTGTGTTTGTGTAGTCTTTTTCTGAGATCTGTTAGGGGGGTTTTAGCTTTTATCTCCATATAATATTTGGCATTCTCGTTATTCTTTCTCAAGTGCTTTATCGAGGCGGTTAGCGGTAATATTTGATCTGCTTATTTTTCCAATTTTACCTGGAGTATTTGCTGACTGTTGTTCGTCCAGCTTTCTTTTCCTTGCAGAATCGGTATTTGATGTGTGATCTCGACCTCTGCCACGGCCTCTGCCACTCATCTTACTGTTGATTTTATGATGTTAAATTAAACTTTACTTTTTGTGTGTGTTGGCATTGCCAACACACAGGACTGAATTAGATAATCTAATAGATTGTGTAATTGTTCAAGACTTCAGATAACAGTTAATGGATTTTTACTGTTATATTTGCCCACAAGAGTTATAATATTTCGCTGCTTGGGGCAGACTCCTCGACAGGTGCTCTGCCAATTGAGCTATTGTGGCCTCCTCCGCATCTCCGAATTTCAGAACTTGTGTATATCGTCTCACTATCCCCACTCCTCCCACCCTTCCCGTTTAAAGCCGTACTGAAATATCACAATCAAAGACATTTTTCGACCGGTATATTGAACATCTATATTATCCCTTGGGCTATACTCTCGGTCAACCTTAGATATTTTTAAGGCATAAATTACTTGGAAAGCGGGATGCTATATGCTATCCATCGACTTTCCGGACCTCTATATGAGGGAAATAATTGAATAATTATCAATGCACAAATTAAAAAATTTGGAGGCACACGGGCTCGAATACAAGTGGGGTATGATCCCACATCTTCTGTTTGCCGGACAGGTGCTCTGCCAATTGAGCTATTGTAGCCTCTTCCGCACAAGTAATTTATGCCTTAGAAACATTTAAGGTTGACCGAGTAGAATAGAATTTTCATGGTTTTTCTCTTAGTAACGACATTTGCTCGGTTTCTGTTCAAATCTGCAGAAATATTTCATGCTCAGGTGAAAATAAAGGTGTCCCATTTGAAAAATTGCACCCAAATATCTCCTAAGGCGGGCGAGTCACAAAAAAATGTTCGAAATGAAAATTATATGGTTTCGAGGGGGACATTTGATGTATTCATTATTTCGAGCTTTCAAGCTCATACTTGCAAGCTGCAAGCACAAAGTTCTTTTTTCAAATGGCAACCGCATGTTTCATCCCAATAAAACTTGTTCATCTTGATGAGTTGTTTTCAAATTCTCTGTCGTTCATGTAATTTCCTCTAATTTTACTCGAAAAATGCCACAAAAAAAAATTCTGTGGTCAAATTGAAGTTTCAGACTTTTTTAGCGGGACCCAGGATACACCACGTGGAGGTAAAGTCTGCTTTGCATCCCTTGCGCTAACAAAAAAGAAAAAAATACCGCGAACATGTAAAACAACGCAAACGAGTGAAATATCGTCAATTTCACTGGCTTAATACATCTTGATGTGTTCAATGAAATGATACTAACTCGATTCTGGTTGAATTGGCACTGATAACAATAAAAGAATCCTAGAAGGAGTAGGAAAATGTTTTGTTTATTTTTTACATTTGATAATTCCAGTTGGTAAACAGGTCAACGGAACAATTACACCAAGGTGCGCCAAGGATGTTTGAATCTTCAATTTGACAACACAACTCTTTTTTGTGACAGTTTTGGAGCAAAATTAGGGGAAATTACATGAATAACGAGGTATCTGAAAACAACTCAGCAAGATGAACAAGTTTAATTGGGATGAAAATTGCGGTTGTCATTTGAAAAAAAGCACTTTGTGCTTGCAGCTTGGAAGCATGAGCTTGAAAGCTCAAAATAATGAATGCATCGAATGTCCCCCTCGAAACCCTACAATTTTTGTATTGAACCTTTTTTTGTTACTCGCCCGCCTTGGGAGATATTTGGCCGCATTTTTTCAAATGGGACACCCTGTATATTAAGTTACCTTGAAATTTACCCAGAATTATTAGAGTGAGGCTAATGTTCATCAACATATCTGAGTTTTCCATTCCAGAATTGAATTTCATAATGTCTATTGTAAATTCAGGTTCTATAATTATCAGTCAAATGAATGAAACTAATCACATACCAGTTCACAGGGTAGTTGCTGTTATGGAGCAGAAACTTCATGAGAATGAGAATTAACGAATTAAATTAAAAAATGACGTATATTGATCTCATGCAACCTAGTAAGAAAAAAATCAAATTTTGAAATTTCTGTCCGAATAACGCGACAACGATTGAGATGTTTTTGCTCAGTATGCAATCAAAATCGAATAATTCTAATCGAATCCAATGATTGTAGGGGTCATCAAATGTCAACAAATCATGAAAATTTCACTTTAGCTTTTCGGGTTAATTACGAAAACTTCATCCTTTAGGGTTCGAAAGTTAATAATATGTAAATGCATTGTTCGTACAAAAAAACCAAATACCATCGTTATGCGCGGTAAGATTTTGAAATTTTCAAAGAAAACTAATTTTTTCAATCATTTTCACATGTTTTACATGAATAACTAACGAACTGCTGAGACGATCATCTTCATAAACTAATTATTGTCAAGTTATTATACATTCACACGCACCGTTTGAAAAAAAATTCAAATCGGATCATTACTCTAGAAGAAATAGTAGAATATGTGGAAAAAACATCATTTTTGACATTTTTTCACATGTTTTTTGCGAATTACAATATAATCTATATAGATGTCTGTCATGTCAAATCACTCTATATATATATTAATTATAGTATATGATAACCCTCGGCCGGGAAACGTAATAGTTCTCGACGCAACAAAATTGTGACAAAATGATTCCGCATCAAGTGTGTATGATAATGCGCTTGTCGACTTGGGTCTTCACCATGATACAGTAGAGTTGCCAGTATAACGCAAATACTCCACAAGCAATACCATCAGTTTGTTGCTGAACTGTATGATGGGTAAACGATTTCGGGAATGCATACAATGTATTCAAAAAAGCTATTCAATTTTTTTGTTTTTATCTTATTATTGTCGTCTTTGAAGAGATGTCCGTATGTGTGCGTAAGTGATCAAAATTTTGCGCTAATATTTCTCTCAAAGAACAGGATGGTCTCAGATTGCATCAGTTGTAATCAGTTCTAAGTTAAATGAAGACACATCGATTGAAAAAAAAATTGATCAAATCGCTTCATTTGTTCAGTAGATATCGTTGGACATAATTTTGACCACATACACACACACACACACACAGCTGGAGCGAGCTCCTTAGCGAGGTGGAGACCGACCCATGGGGGAGGCCCTACAGGGTGGTGATGACACGACTCAAGAGTCAATCAATGCCATCACCATCGTGTCCGGTGCTCCTGAACAGAATTATGGAGACGCTGTTCCCAAGTTAACCGGAATTTCGCCGCAACTCTGAACAATGGGAAGGAGAAATTGTCCCGGAGATCACCAGGGAAGAGCTGATGGAGGTCTGCAAAAGAGTGGGAAACTCCAAAGCTCCAGGGCTGAACGGAATCTCGAACATCGCGTTGAAGCTGGCCATTAACACGATGCCAGAGCAGTTCCTGGATGTTTACAACGAGTGCCTCAGAGATGGCATCTTTCCTGCCATGTGGAAGAAGCAGAGGTTGGTGCTGCTCCCAAAAGGGAATAAACCACCGGACGAACCTTCATCTTACCGTCCCCTCTGCATGCTCGATACTGCTGGCAAGATTCTCGAGCGTATCATCCACCAGAGGACATAAGCTGCCGTGGAACCCGCGCTTGCTGGGAATCAATATGGTTTTCGGAAAAGCCGGTCCACACTTGATGCCATCAACCTTGTCGTCGAAACCGCTAGGAAAGCGATTGAAGGGGAACGATGGTTGAATGGCACTAAGGAGTATTGCTTGGTGGTGACTCTGGACATCAAGAACACCTTCAATTCAGCTAGGTGGGACTGCATCATGGAGGCTCTTGCCAAACTGGACGTGCCGGGCTACTTGCGGAGGATGGTCAGTAGCTATTTCAGCAAAAGGGTCCTCATGTATGATACCGAGACTGGGCCTAAGAAGTACAAAGTGACAGGAGGAGTACCCCAAGGTTCAGTCCTGGGTCCCCTCCTGTGGAACATCATGTGCGACGGGCTGCTGAAGCTGAAACTGCCCTCGCGGACTAAGCTTGTGGCATTTGCAGACGACGTGGCTGTGGTCATCATCAGGAAACACCTGGAGGATATGAAGCGTGTTTTCAGCATAACGTTCGAGACGATCCGCTGCTGGATGGATTCTGTTGGACTGAGCCTAGCGGAACAGAAGACGGAAGCCGTATTGATCACCAGCAGGAAGAAGATCGAGACGATCACGCTGCAAGTCGGGTCTTGTGAAATCACCTCCCAGCCATTCATCCGATACCTGGGGGTGATGATCGATGCACGACTGAATTTCAAGCAGCAAACTGAGCACGTGGGGACCAAGGCATCTGGTGTGAGATCCACCTTATCACGCCTCGTGCCAAACATCGGGGGACCCAAGCAGAGGAGACGAGCTCTACTGTCCTCAGTAATTACTTCCGTGCTCACATATGCCATCCCCATCTGGGGAACTATCCTACAACTACAGGAAGCACGACGTTAGATCGCACCAGTCTATCGACTCAGTGCCCGTAGAGTCGCAAGTGCATATCGGACGGTTTCTGAGGACGCAGTGTGTGTCATCGCAGGAATGTTGCCGATCGAGATTTTGGCTGAGGAGCGGAAAGCTCTGTATGAGCGTAGAAGATCTGAAGTGCTGAGTCCCGAGGAGTTGACGTCTGAAGAAAGGCGAAACGGCCTAAGGCGATGGCAGCTGAAGTGGGACAACTCCACCAAGGGGAGATGGACTCATCGCCTGATTCCTAAAGTGGATGTCTGGCTAAATCGCGGACACTGGGAGGTGAACTACTACCTGATGCAGATGCTTTTTGGGCACGGATGCTTTAGAGCGTATCTTCATAAATTCAAGCATGAAGATTCCTCGAAATGTCCAACCTGCCCAGAAGTGGATGATGATGCGGAGCATGTGTTCTTCGCATGCTCGCGTTTCAGCGAGACCAGGCATATCTGGGTGTCCACACTAAAAATGGAAGTACTGCCTGAAAATCTAACGGATGTATTACTATCATCGCAGGCAGCTTGGGACGCAACGAGTCACTTTGCGGCTGAAGTCATAAAAGAGCTCAGGAAAGAGGAACGCGAGCGCAAGGCTGCAACACAGGCGGAAAACCTACTGGAACCTCCTACCTACACCCAACATCTTTGTATGCTAGGAGGACGTACATAAGGTTGGAATGAGGAAGAGCAAATAGCTGAGACCTCCCTTGCTAAGTAATACTTAACGGTGGTGCCGCGAGGGGAAGAAAAGGTCAACGATTACTATGGTCATGTTCGCTTTTTTAGTCCGTATGGGTTGCACATTCGCCGAGCAGATACTTGCTCGTGGTCGCTACTATCTAGACCTGACCGATTCGGACACTACACTTCAGACACCACCCGTCTGGAGTGTGTTAGTGCGTAAAGAGCATTTTTTCCGTTCATGAACAAAAAAAAAAAAAAAAAAAAAACACATACACGCCCCTTCTAGGAACTGCAGGACCTTGTCGTTGGTGGAGGGGCTTGGGGATGCATCCCAAACTAAGGAGCAGTTCAAGCCGAGGCTTGTCCTTCTTAGGACATCTTGGAAGAGAAACCCACATTTAAAAGACGTGTGCAGGGTGGGCTCCCTAGAACAGCCGACAATAAAGACAACAGGGAGGGCTTCCTTTACCAGCCTAAAATAATTATGATGAGTGATGACAAAATACACAGTTCCCATGCGGGTATCCCTGAGAAGGAAAATCCCGCCATCAGTGCTGATCGAGTGAAAGCCTCGGTGGCTGATGCTGGCTCCGTGGATTGTGAGAGGAGCCAATCATCACTTTCTTTCAAGGTGGACCACTTGGCTTCAAATGCTACAAGTGGGGTAGAGTCATAGACTCAACAGGAGGAAGTATGCCGTCATGTTTGGGAACGACTTGGACAACTCATTGCAGAGTTACATGAGTTTATTCAGCCCAAGAATAATGTCCACAAGTAGATCAAATCCAAAGTCGCATCTATCGGCAGCACGTTCAAACGACTCCGGAGCTTGGAGGAGGCACGCAGCAAGGCCCAGGCCCCCATTGCTGAGCCCGTGCAGGCGCTATTACTACCACACATGTCGCGCTCACGGACGGACTTCGAAACGACGGTCAAAGACTCGGAGGTAGAGGATTCGAGTACCACGCAGTCAATTCGATATCTCCAGACGAGAGATGTCCGGAAATCAGTGTGGAGGAAGCGCTCGAAAGGCTCACCTGCAGCAGAAGCTTAATAACTGAAGAAGCTGAAGCAACGGGATCTGACCAGCAAGACAGCCACGCAGGGGAAGGGACTGGTTGATGGGTCAGACTGGAAGCTGATTGAGTCTAAGAGAGAAAAGAAGAGACGAGATGAGAAGCTGCTCCAAAAGCCATTTTCCGAGAAGAAAGAGTCCAAGAAGCAGAAGAAGACTGATTGGAAACCAGCGCCCAGACATGATGCCCTGACTGTCCGACCCAAGGACAAAAAGAAATACTCTGACATTCTCCACCGAGTAAAGAAGGATGTCCCTGCAGAAGAAGCTCAAAATTGCGTAGATAAAATCCACCGGACAGCGACCGGGGATATGTTGATCATCTTGACCAGGAAAACGGTCGATGGAGCTCCTCAGCTGCGTAGAACCATCCCGAGTGGAAATTCTGTTCAGGTCTTGATCAGAAACTGATCAAGTCCGATCCGAAATTCTGATCAGGCGTGTTACGCCTCTGCCTTAGGTTTTTCCACTAGGGATCGTCAGTCTCCTTGGAGATCAAGCGAGATACTCAGTATGAAGCCACAGGAGGATCTGGAGATAAAGGATCTTGATGAGACCACATCGAAGGACGATGGACGAAGGACGACGCACGACTTGCTCATCCAGACAGTGCGATAGTCGAAGCTCGATCTTGCCATCATCTCAATATCATATCGTCACCCGGACGCTGGAACCTGGGTTGCTGATGCTAGCAAGAAGGCTGCGATCGGGGCCTGTGGGAATAGACCATTCCAAAGTATCATGAGTGATAGCATACAGAATGGCTTTGTGAGGGCTAAGGTTGATGGAATCTATTTCTACAGCTGCTACGCCCCAGCGAGCCTTGATGAGTTTACCGATGAGTTTACAGATTTCCTGGATAGATTGACTCAGGATGCGAAGCAGCACTTTCCCGTGGCAATAGCCGCGGACTTCAATGCTTGGGCAGTCGACTGGGGGAGTAAGGAGACGGACACCAGAGGGCAAGCTGTACTGGAAGCCATGTCAGCGTTGGATTTTGCTCTGATGAACAGTGGCGATGAACCCGCTTTTATGAGGGAAGAGGCGAGCTCGATTGTGGACATTATCTTCGTGAGCAGCACCCTTCCAAAGAGGAACTGCTCATGGAGAGTAGCGGATGTCTACACAGGGAGTGATTACTGTGCGATACTCTGGGAGGTACGTACTCGCCAGAGAGTCACCATGACGCCTACGAAGACCAACTGCATTGGCTGGAGAGTGAGCAGTTTCGATCCCAGGTCTTATTCGATAGCACTGGACGACCGCCCGATCAGTAGCAGCAATGCTACTGAAAAGGCAGATAACATCATGAAGAGACTGACGGAAGCCTGCGACACCACCATGTCAAGGAAGCGTACCACAAACCGGCATCCACCGGTGTATTGGTGGAATGACACGATCGCCGTCCTACGGAAACAGTGTAACGCAGCTAGAAGATTATCACAGCATGGTCGAAAGAAGCCAAACTTTGAGGAGTTGGAAATGCAATATAAGGAGGCACGCCGGTAGCTCAGCAAAGTGATCAAAAGCAATAAAAAGCAATCCTGGAGTGAGCTCTTTAATGAGGTGGAAGGTGATCCATGGGGGAGACCGTATAAGGTGGTGATGATGGGACTCAAGAGTCAACCAATGCCAGCGCCTACGTACCCCATCCTAATGAAGAGAATCGTCACGGTGTTGTTCCCGCAATAACAAGAGCTGCACTGCACTAGCGAACAGGAAAAAGAGATAATGGTTCGTTCGGTTTTTCACCGAATATTTATTCCTCACACACACGCACACTCACGCACACTCGCTCCTCTCGCATGCTTGCATGGCTTCGCACGATTGACCTGCGCAATCGCCTCAAATGACCAGTGAACGCCCCCTTTAAATTGGGGAACGTTCAGACCCTCGATGATCGACACCTACCATCTTGCGGTCCTTCAATCGGCCTCATTTGCATATCGGCCTTCGTACTATGTACATTGTGTTCCGCGGATACCTTAGTATTTCAACTGTGTTCGAGTTCTGCGTATTATTGCTACGCGCTACTCAATTCTGTGAACTGCGTTAATAATATTTGTGACCCGCGCTAATATTCTTGACCTTCTCAATTAAATAAATCTAACACGTATATTTTTTGACTTTCAATTAAACTGACTGAGTGTGACCAACGTGCACGTGTTGTGTTTTCTGGACCTTCTCGCGCTCCCGTAAAAATCCATTTGCATCTCGCTCATCGCTCGCTTATTCCATAGATCTTAGACCCGGCATCGAACATGGTTCTACCAATCACCAAAGAAGGATTGATGGAAGCCTGCAACAGAGTGGGTAACACCAAGGCGCCTGGCCTTGATGGAATTCCCAATATCGCGCTAAAATCAACTATCCTTGCGATACCGGATCTGTTCTTGGACGTCCAGTACGAGTGCTTAAGGTAGGGCATCTTCCTGGCCGTGTGGAAGCAGGAGACTAATATTGCTCCCGAAAGGGAATAAACCACCGGATGACCCTTCATCATACCGTCCCCTCTGCATGCTAGATACCACTGGCAAGGTCCTTGAGCATATCGTCCACCAAAGGATAGAAGCAGCAGTCGAACCCCTGTTGGCCGAGACCAATATGGGTTCCGAAAAGACCGATCCTCCCTAGACGCTATCAACATGGTCGTCAACACAGCCAGGGACGCGATCTCAGGGAAAAGATGGCTAAATGGCACAAAGAAGTACTGCTTGGTAGTCACGCTAGATATCAAGAATGCGTTTAACTCGCCCAAATGGGACCGTATCATCGAGGCACTGTCGAAATTCAACGTACCGGAATACTTGCAGAGGATAGTTGGCAGCTATTACACTGGAAGGGTCCTTAAGTACGACACGGAGTGTGGATCCAAGGAGTACCGAGTTACCGGAGGGGTGCCTCAAGGTTCAGTACTGGGTTCTTTGTTATGGAATACCATGTATGACGGACTGCTGAAGCTCGGATTGCCACGGGAAACTAAGCCCGTGGCATTCGCAGATGACGTGGCTGTAGTCATCGTGGGCAAATACCTAGAAGAGATCAATTACAGCTGCGACACGATCTTCGAGACAATCCGCTGCTGGATGGACTCAGTAGGTCTGAATCTGGTGGAGCATAAGCCGGAAACTGTGCTGATCACAAGTAGGAAGAAAACCGAGACTACCACGCTGTAAGTCGGATCTTGTGAGATTACTTCCCAGCCGTTCATCCGATCCCTGGGGGTGATGATCGATGCCCGGCTCAACTTTAAGCAGAAAGCAGAACACGTGAGTACGAAGGCGGCCGGAGTCAGATTCGTTTTATCACGCCTCATGCCCAACATCAGTGGCCCCAAGCAAAGAAGACAAGCGCTGCTGTCTTCAGTGTTTACGTCGGTCCTCACGTATGGCGTAAGAAATGCAGCGTAAGATTGCACCTGTCTACCGACTGAATGCCCTTAGAGTTGCAAGTGCATACCGGACGATGTCTTAGGATGCAGTGTGTGTCATCGCAAGGATGCTACCCATAAAGGTGCTGGCTGAGGAGCGAAGATCTCCGTACCAGCGGGAAAGATCGGAAACGCTGAGCCCCGAAGAACTGGCAACGGAGGAGAGGCGAAACAACTTGAGCCAATGGCAGCAGAAATGGGCCGACTCGACCAAGGGAAGATAGACCCATCGTCTGATTCCATATGTGGCTGTCTGAGTGAGTCGAACTTGTGGAGAAGTCAATTACTATCTGTGTTAAATGCTATCAGGACACGGGGGCTTTCGGGAGTATCTTCATAAATTTATACATGAAGATCCCCCGAAGTGCCCCAACTGCACAGGAGTGGACGAGAACGTGGAGCATGTATTTTTCACATATCCCCGCTTCAGTGACATGCGGGATACTTGGGAGTCTGACCTTGGAAGGTAGGTCTCACCCGAAAACTTGGTGGAAGCAATGCTGTCATCGCAGGCAGCCTGAGACGCAACGAACGACTTCGCGGTAGCAGTCATGAAAGAGCTAAGAATTGAGGAGCACCAGCGGAAGGCCGCAGCATAGGTGAAAAATCTTTTTTAACCTCCTACCCATCCTCAACATCCTAGGTGGATAGGAGTATGTATTCTAGGAGCAAACAATGTGGAAGAGCGAAGAGCTGAGACCTCCCTTGCAGAGTATTGGGGATGCGTAAATGGATTCTCTAAATAGGCGTTAAAAATAACATACATACACACACGCATACGCACAGCGTAAAGACGTGGCGCACCCACCGCTCAGAAGTCAAAACCTGCAATCAGCCTCCCCAATGTCAATGTGTTTACTGTGCTGAGCTCTGGAAGGCGCCAGGGGTAGTTGGCGTCACGAACGGTGGTCCCTGGGGCACCAGGTCCCACCCCAGGTGTGTTACGTGGCCTTACTCCAACATCCGGGGCTCTGTTAGGAGTGGACCGTTACTTCCCTAGGTACTCGTGGGAACAAGATGGGTGATAAAATTAATAAAACAAATGAAGGAAATCCAGGTGTAGATGCAAGGACCCAAGCATGGGATAGACTTGCCAAGCTCATAAATGAGCTATGTGAATTTGTACAACCCAAGGTGAACGTACACAAGAACATCGAATCTCGGGTAATTGGCATTATCAGTGCCTTCAGAAGACTCAGATTCATGGAATAGGCAAGGATGGGTACGCAACAGGCGGCTCCGCAACCAGGAGAAATCAGAGTGACCCCAGTACTACTCTGTCCTCGGACACAATCCGAGAGTACGGCAAAAGACACAGACTTCGAGGCCGAGGAGACCACATCGTCCATAGCTGAGTCACGGGACATTCGCCAGACTAGGCAGAGGAAACGCGACTCCCCTGGCCATGGAGACCAAAAGGTGAAGAAGCCGATGGGGCCAGGGACCGCTCTGTCTGCTCAGAAGTTTGCCGAGCCACCAACAGACTCTAAATGGAACTCGGCGAGTGGGAGGAAGAGGGGCAGCAAACGGACCCCAAAAGTGCCGAAACCACCTCGAAAGGACAAGAAGCAACGAAAACCAGTGACAAGGCCAGATGCACTGATCATTCGCCCCAAGGACAAGGTAAAGTATTCCGAGATGCTTACCAAGGTGAAGAAGGATGTTCCTCCAGAGCAGACTCATGCATGCGTGGACAAGATCCGCAGGATCGCTACAGGGGATATGCTAATTGTGTTGACCAAAGACAGTGCAGAAACAGCGCTGGAACTGCGGAGGTCCATAGTCAATCTCCTTGAGGACGAGGCAGAGGTTCTCAGCAAAGGGCCCGTGGAGGATATCGAAATTAAAGATCTCAACGATCAAATAACCACAGTATAGATTCTGGAAGTCCTGTGTCAAGTAGCTGGCAATGAGTCTGAGATCCTGCTGCATGCGATAAAATCCCTGCGCAAGACCTACGGAGGGACACAGACGGTCTCAGTAACGCTGCCAGCGGCGGTAGCGAAGAAGATCATAGGTGAGGATGGCAAAATCCGAATAGGGTGTATCAATAGCTGGGTGAGCAAAGTAGAGAGAGCCCTCAAGTGATTCAAGTGCTGGCACTACGGGCATCTTGCCACCAGTTGTAAGGGTGAAGTAGATTGCTCTCGACTCTGCATTCAATACGGGGAAGGAGGGCATAAGGCCGCCGAGTGCGAAAAGGAGGCTCGATGCGCCTTGTGCGTCGAGAAAGGTCTCAGGGAGAATTGTGCACACATTGCCGGCTGTGGGAGATGCCCTGCCTTCAAGGAAGCACTCCAGAAGCTTGCCAAAAACGATAATGAGAGTACTACAGCTCAACCTCAACCATTGTGAGGCCGCACACGATCTGCTTATGCAGACGGTGCGAGAGCTGAAGCTGGACATTGCAATGATCTTAGAACCGAACGGACACCGTGATTCTCAACCCTGGGAGACGGACGCCAGAGGCCGTCATCTGGTCCTGTGGCCGGTATCCGTTTCAGAGTTTTGCCAATAATAAGGAGGCTGGTTTTGTAGTAGCTAAGCTGCGAGGAATTTATTTCTACAGCTGCTACGCTCCACCGAGCCTCACTATGGATGAGTTCGCGGTTTTCCTTGACCGACTGACTGAGGACGCGAAGCAGCACTTTTCTATGGCAATCGCCAGGGACTTCACTACCAATGGGGTAGTACCGAGACGAAGGGCAAGCACTACTGGAAGCCATGTCCACATTAGATGTTGTTCTGTTTAACAGTGGTGATAAACCTACATTCTTGAGAGGAGAGGCGAGTCCAAACCTTACCTTCGTGAGCAGCAGTATCGCAAGAGGAAATTACTCTTGGAAGGTGATGGGGGGCCACACCGCCAGTGACCATTGCGCAATATATTGGGAGTTATCTACTGGTCAAAGGGATCGATCAACTGCTAAAAAAACGAATGTCGCCACCTGGAGTGTGGGCACCTTTGATCCCAGCTCATTCCTAGTGGCACTGAATGATCAGCCGATCAGTGGCAATATTGCTACCAAAAAAGCCGAACATCTCATGAAGAAAATAACCGAGGCTTGTGATGCTTCCATGCCGTGAAAACGTAGTGGAAATCTTCGCCCACCGATGTACTGGTAGAATGATGCAATCACCGCAGGGAGTGCGTGAAGGCGAGAAGCAAAGCACAGCGAAGTCGGAAAAAGCCAACCTACGAGGAACTGGATAGGAAGTAGAAGCCTGCACGTCGAGAGCTCAACAAAGCGATCAAGTGCAGTGAGAAGAAATGCTGGAACGAACTACTCGACGAAGTTGAAGTTGATACGTGGGGCAGGCCATATAAGGTAGTCATGACACGGCTGAAACGCCAGTATATGCCAT
The DNA here is from genome assembly GCF_001412515.2 of Diachasma alloeum. Taxonomy (NCBI): domain Eukaryota; kingdom Metazoa; phylum Arthropoda; class Insecta; order Hymenoptera; family Braconidae; genus Diachasma; species Diachasma alloeum. The sequence goes on from NW_021680581.1 coordinate 272,975, forward strand.
CGCCGAAATGTCCTGAGCTATTGGCGAAGATTGCAGCGGTATTGTTTCCTCAACCACCGGAAGTCCGTCACTCCACAGGAAGATGGGAGGTTGCATCGATCCCACCAGTGATGGAAGAACATATCAAGGAAGTATGCAGCAGAGTGAAGAATACCAAGGCTCCTGCCCTTGATGGAATCCCTAACATTGCATTGAAAGCAGCGATCCATGCAGCACCAGGACAATTCCTGGATGTCTATAACGTGTCTCTGAAAGAGGGCACCTTTCCTCTTTCGAGCTTTGCAGAATTGCAGAAGCTTTGGGAAGCTTTGGAAAGGTTTGCACCTTTCCAGCAGTAGAGGCTTGTGCTTCTTCCCGAGGGGAATCACCAGAGGGTAGAAGCAGTAGTAGGGCCACTGCTAGCCAGCAACCAATAAGGCTTCAGGAGAGGTCAATCCAAACTCGATGCCATTGACCTTGTAGTCAGCACTGTACTGGGCTGACTACAAGGTCAGCAAGGTCAGCTCTCTTGTGGAACATCATGTATGATGGAGTACTGAAGCTTGAACTGCCAGAAGGGGCGAGACTCATAGCGTTCGCAGACGATGTAACCGTGTTCATCGTGGTAAAATATCGGGAGAAGATCAATCGTATCTTCAATATCATCTTTGAGAAGATATGTCGGTGGATGAATACAGTTGACTTGAAACTAGCGGAACACAAGACGGAAGCTGTACTTATAACGAGTAGAAAGCATGTGGAGACGACCAAGCTCACGAGCTCACATCTCAGCCGTTCATCCGGTACTTGGGAGTGATGATCGATACCCAACTAAGATTCAAACAGCAGGCAGAGTACGCGAGTTCTAAGGCGTCTGGAGTCAGAATGGCCTTATCCCGGCTAATGCCTAATGTGGGTGGACCAAAGCAGAGAAGAAAAGCCCTTCTATCATCGGTGGTCACATCGGTAATAAGTTATTGCATTGATATATGGGCCGACGAATTACTGAGTGCCTTCAGAATTGCCAGCGCATACCGCACTGTGTACGCGGACGCAGTGTGTGTCATCGCCAGGATGCTGCCCATTGAAGTACTCGCTGCAGAACGAAGATCCATCTACCGGCAGAAGTGATCGACCATACTGAGCACAGCAGAGCTGAGGATACAAGAGAGGCGCAGTAGCACCCGCAGATGGCAGTTGCAGTGGGACGCCTCGACCAAGGGGAGATAGACCCACCGCGTAATCCCTCATGTAGGTGATTGGTTGAACCGTACCCATGGTGAGGTTAATTATTATCTGACGCAAATGCTTTCGGGACATAGATACTTCAGGGCGTACCTTCATAAATTCAAACACGAAGATTCGCCGGAGTGCCTGACTTGTATAGGAGTAGATGAAGATGCGGAACACGTGTTTTTCCCATGCCCACGCTTCAGCGAGATCCGGAGCACCTGGCATTCTACAATTGGAAGGCAGGTCTGGTCTGGGAACTTGATAGAAGATTTACTGTCATCACGGGCAGCCTGGGATGCAACGAGTAACTTCGCGACCATGGTCATGAGGGAGCTCAGAAATGAAGAACGTGAGCGCAAAGCTGCGCAATAGACGGAGAATCTATTGGAACCTCCCACCCGCGCACAATATCTTAGTGGGGCAGGAGGACGTACATTAGACAAAGCAAAGCGGAAGACCAAACTGCTAAGGCCCCCTTCGCGAAGTAATACCTAACGGTGGTGCCGCGAGGAGAAGAACGGTCAGAGATTACAGTCGTCATGTTCTTTTTTTAGTCCGCATGGGTTGCACATTCACCGAGCCAATACAAGCCAGGTCTTATCAACTATCGCAGCTCGTCGTCACTACCAGCCAGACCTGACCGAGTACGACACTACCCTGCAGAAATGACCAAACTGCAGGGTATGCGTAAAGAGCATTTTTTTGTTTCATGACTCCGGAAAAAAACACATGCCCACACACACACACACGCACACACCGCCGAGCTGAGGCTTCTCCTTTTCACGGCACCTTGGTGGAGAATCCCAACTTCTACGGCGGCGCGTCCCCAGCTGGCGGATAGGGGAAGTCCTAACTGGGTCAGCCTGCTGACTGAGCAGACTGGAGTAAAATAAAATAGCTCCCGCGGACTAAAAGAGGCGTGCAAGGTGGGCTCCCTTGAACAGCCCGCATATAGAGTATCGGGTGGGCTCTCCGTAACAGTCTACAGTTAATAATGAACAGTGATGAAAAAACACATAGTTCCCATGCCGGTATCCGTGACAAGGTAAATCCCGCCATCAGTTCCGATCGGGTGCAAGCCCCGGTGGCAGATGCCGGCTCCATAGATTGTGAGAGAAGCCACTCACGACCAATGACCAAGTACCTCAAAGGTGGACTCCTTGGCCTCACATGCTACAAGGAGAGACGAGTCACTGACTCAACAGGGGAGTGAATGTTGTCGCGCATGGGCACGACTTAACAAGCACATCACAGAGTTACATGAGTTTGACCAGCCCAAGATTATTGTCCACAGGGAGATAAAATCCAAAGTAGCATCTATCGGCAGCGCATTTAAACGACTCAAAGGCTTGGAGGAGCCACGCACCAAAGGTCAATGCTCTATTACTAAGTTCGTGCAAACTCCACTAGCACCACACACGTCGCGTGTACGAGCTCACTCCGAACCATCGGTGAAGGACTCGGAAGTAGAGGATCCAAGTATCACGCCGTCGACTCGAGATGTTCGTAAAGCTGTACGGAGAAAGCGCTCGAAAGGCTCACCTGCGGCAGAAGCTCAAAAACTAAAAAGCTGAAGCAACAGGTCCTGACCCGCAAGGCAGCCGCGCAGGGGAAGATACCTACCGATGGGTCAGATTAGAAGCTGGTCGAGGCGGAAAGGAAGGCCACCTTGTGAGAAGAAAGAGCCTAAGAAGCAGATGAAGATCCGTTGGTAATCAGCGCCAAGACCTGATGTCCTGATCGTCCGACCCAAGGATAAGGAGAGATACTCGGACATCCTCCGCCGAATAAAGAAGGATGTTCCGCCAGAGGAAGCTCCAGATTGCGTCGATAAGATCCGCCGGACAGCAACCGGGGATTTGTTGATCATCTTGACCAAGAAGACGACCAACGGAGCCCCTCAGCTGCGTACAGCCATCGAATATCTCCTTGGAGATGAGGCCGAGGTGCTCAGCAAGGGGCCATAAGAACAGCTTGAGATTGAAGACATCGATGAGACGACGTCGAAGGAAGACGTCCTTGAAGCTCTCAAAAGAGTAGCTGGAGAGGAGCATATAATAGCCCATGAAACTATCAAGTCTCTGCGGAAGGCATATGGAGGCACCCAGACTGCCTCAGTGACACTCGCAGCAACTGCGGCGAAAAATATCTTGGGAGAGCACGGCAAAATTAAGATAGGCTGGGTCAATTGCTTTATCAGGAGAATGGAGAGACCGATAAAGTGTTTCAATTGCTGGTACTACGGACATCTCTCCATGAAGTGCATGAGTACAGTTGACCGGTCCAAACTCTGCGCCCAAATGCTCAGTGACTGGCCACAAGGCTTCAGACTGCAAGGAGAAGCCCCGATGCACTTTGTGCACCGAGAAAGGCAACACGGAGAATTGTGCCCACATTGCTGGTAGCAGTAGATGCCCAGTATATAAGGAGACACTCCAGAAAGTTCTCAATAAGCAACGATGAAAATACTCCAACACAACCTCAACCACTGCGAGGCCGCGCACGACCTGCTTATGCAGACGTATTGTCACGTGGACGCTCAACCCTGGGTCACTGACGCTAGCACGAAGACTATAATCTCGGCTTGTGGTAAATGTCCGTTCCGAAGCACCGCCAGCAATAGTACACAAAATGGTTTTGTGAAGAATAGGTTGATGGAATTCATTTCTACAGCTGCTACGCTCCGCCGAGCCTCTCCATCGAGGAATTCACGGACTTTCTAGATCGCCTGACTGAGGATGTGAAGCAGCACTTTCCTGTCTCAATAGTCGGGGACGTCAATGCCTGGGCAGTCGACTGGGGAAGTAAAGTGATGAACACCAAGGGAAAAGCTGTACTAGAAGCCATGTCATCGCTGGGTATAGTCCTGCTGAACAGCGGTGATGAACCGACCTTCATGAGGGGAGAGGCGAGCTCAATAGTGGACTTTATTTTCGTGAGTAGCAGCCTCGCAAAGGGGAACTGCTCATGGAAAGTAACTGATATCTACAATGCAAGCGAGCACCGCGTGATAATCTGCGAGACATGTACTCGCCAGAGAGTCATCTGAACGGCTAAGAAGGCAAAGTGCATTGGCTGGAGAGTGAACACCTTCCACTCTAGCTCTTTTTCAGCAGCATTAGACGAACGCCCGGTTAGTGGCAGCAATGCTACTGAGAAGGCACGCAACATCATAAAACAAGTAACAGAAGCATGTGATGCCACCATAACCTGAAAACGGACCACAAATCAGCATCCTCCGGTGTATTAGTGGAATGAAACTATCGCCATATTACGGAAGAAGTGTAATATAGCTAGGAGGTTGTTTATCCACAGCTATCCACACGATGCCGGAGAAGTTTTTGGACGTATACAACGAGTGCCTAAGGGAGGGCACCTTTCCTGCCATGTGGAAGCACCAGAGATTGGTACTACTCCCGAAAAGGAAAAAAGCACCGGATGACCCGTCATCATACCGTCCACTCTGTATGCTTGATACCACTGGCAAACTCCTCGAGCGTATTGTCCATAAACGAATAGAAACAGCAGTCAAACCCCTGTTGGCGGATAATCAATATGGGTTCCGGAAAGGCCGATGCACTCTGGATACTATCAAACTTGTCGTCGACGCCTCTAGGAACGCGATCTCAGGGAGAAGATAGCTTAGTGGCACGAAGAAGTATTGCCTAGTAGCGACACTGGACAACAAGAATGCTTTCAGCTCGGCGAGGTAGGACCGTATAATGGAAGCACTTGCGAAAGTCCACGTATCGGAATACTTGCAGAAAATGATCGGCAGCTATTTCACTGGAAGAGTCCTTAAGTACGATACGGAGGACGGTCTGGAGGAGTACAGAGTCACCGGAGGTGTACCTCAAGGCTTGGTATTGGGTCCCTCGTTGTGGAATATCATGTACGATAGGCTACTCAAGCTGGAACTGCCGCGGGAAAATAAGCTCGTGGCATTTGCATGTGATGTGGCTGTAGTTATTATGGGCAAATACCTGGAGGAGATCAACCTCCATTTCCACATGACCTTCGAGACGATCTGCCGCTGGATGAACGCCATGGGACTAAAACTAGCGGAATATGAGACAGAAGCCGTGCTGATTACTAGCAGAGAGAAAATGGAGACAATCACGTTGCAGGTCGGGTCCTGCGATATCACCTCCCAGCCGTACATCCGATACTAGGCGGTGATGGTTGATGCCCGACTAAATTTCAAACAGCACGCTGAGCACTTGAGTATCAAGGCATCTGGAGTCAAATCCAGCCTATCGCGCCTCATGCCCAACATAGGAGGTCCGAAACAGAGAAGACGAGCATTACTGTCGTCGGTGATCACGTCAGTGCTCACCTACGGCATTTCCATCAGGGTTAATGCATTGCAGTTGCAGAAAGTACGACGAAAGGTTGCACCAGTCTATCGACTCAGTGCTCTGCGAGTTGCGAGCGCTTACCGTACGGTATCGGAGGACGCAGTAAGCGGCATCGCCGGGATACTCCCCATAGAAATATTGGCCGAAGAACGAATGTCATTCTACCCGCAAAGGAAATCGGAAGCACTGATCGTAGTAGAACTCAATGCAGAAGAGAGGCGGAAGAATCTGCAGCACTGGCAGCTGAAGTGCGATACCTCTACCAAAGGGAGATGGACCCACCGTCTGATCCCTCAGGTAGGTGACTGGTTGAACCTTTCCCATGGTGAGGTTAATTATTATCTCACGCAAATGCTTTCGGGACATGGGTGCTTCCGGGCGTATCTTCATAAATTCAAACATGAGGATTCCCCGGAGTGCTCAGTCTGTACAGGAGTCGACGCGGATTTAGAGCATGTGTTCTTCAGATGCCCCCGTTTCAGTGAGAGCCGGCGCACTTGGGAATCAGCACTCGAAAGGGAAGTCCTGCCTGAGAATCTGGTGGAAGCTATGCTGTCATTGCAGACAGCCTGGGATGCTACGAGCAACTTCGTGGCAGAAGTCATGAAGGAGCTCAGGAGTGAGGAACGCAAGCGCAAGACTGCAGTATAGGCGAGTAATTTTTTTGAACCTCCTACTTACATATAACATCCCAGCGGGGTAGAAGGTATACTCTTGATGCTACCAAGTTGGAAGAGCAGATGGCTAAGACCTCCCTCGCGAAGTAATACTTATCGGTGGTGCCGCGAGGGAATTAAAGGTTAGTGGAAGTAAGTCCGATTGGAATTTAGTCGGTATTGGTCATAGACTTGAGCCCGATATACCCCTGTTGTCGGAGAAATTCTCTAGGATTCTCTCTCGCAAGCGGGGATGCGTAAATGCATTCTTCCAACAGACTATAAAAAAAACACTTAAACACATACAAACATGTCTTCAAAAACATGTCAGGATGATTCTAGGGGCCATGAAACGTCGACAAATCATGAAAATTCCAATTTTGATTTTCGGAGTAATTACAATAATTTTTTCCCTTAGGGTCAGGAAGTTAATAATCCTCCAATATTGAACCGATCAAATTGCCGAGATCAATTAAAACTCAACACGAAACCGTAAATGGAAATCGAATCGATGTCCATCGAAAATGTCATTATAGTCGCAGTCAGGAATTATTTTCCTCTATTTCTGATATGTCATGTATCAATGACACGCAACGACATCATTGGTCAAAATTGGAGAAAAAAACTGATATGATCAAACAAAAATATGATTCACTCACAAAACAAAACAAATTACGATATGACTTCCGTTAGTGATACATCAAATTGATCACTTGTAATACCACGAGAGGTTCAAAATTATCGGGTATTTTCTGACAGGTTTCTTGCAAACAAATGAAGGAGTCAAGTTTTTCAGGTTAAAAAATCACGAGTGATTTTTCCTGAAAAACTTGACGTCTTCGTTTGTATGCAGAGAACCTTGAGGAAAATGCCCGATTAATTTTGAAGCTCTTGTGGTATTCGGGGGATTATTTTTCCAATCCAAATGTCGGCCAATATAATTGGATAATGAGACGAAACTCACAATTGAGAAACGAAAATTGTATAAATAACACAACGACATTTTAATGCAGATTCAGGTAGTGCAGTTGAAAATACAATTGTTATAAACAGTGGTGCATGTTTTTTTGGAGTCGTCGGTGTCGGTAATGATTCCAGAAGAAGTAGATGGCATGACGTTCATCGAACTCCCTTCAGTAGACTCATTTTTTCGCAATTTTTTGACAATTGATTCGTGGTTTTCAGGGTCGAGTTGAAGATAAGGTTTAATATAATTACTATTTGCATGGCCAGTGAGTTTGATAATCCGTTGTTCACCAATTTCCGATTTAGCCCAATTGGAGACAGCTGTTGCACGACTGGAGTGATTGGTGATGTTCTTGTTGTCGACGTCAAGCCCAGTTTTCTGTGCTGATTCCTTTACTCACTTTGAGTATGATGTTTTGTTTTTATATAGCAACTACCAGAGAAAATTATCAAAAAATTATGAGTTGAAAACCGTGTGGCTTGTACCACGTGATGTCGAATGGGCTAATTATATTGCCCGATATTTGGGTTGGAAAAATAATCCAAGTATATAACTTACGACAGAATTATTACAAATCAAATGAATTCATAATTTTTCAAATAGCAAAACGAAAACTCCAGTTTAAAAAGAAAACGAAAATCTAAGTCACATCGCACGAATAGCAAAAATCAGACACATTCGTCTGACGTAACAGCACCAAAATTCATAAATATTTGAAAATTCCTAAATTACGAAAATCGAATCACACATGTAATACGGAACATTGCTATTAATTTTACGAAATTCAGTAACTCGTCCACACGATACGATGAATGTACTCAACACGTCATCAAAATACGATGATACGTATACAATAATTCGCGAGATCGAATCAAAATAAAATCTAATATATGGAAACTTTACGGGAATCTCAAATTATGGATAAAATAGCCCCACAAAATAGTGAATCCACAGTTACAAAATTAGAAACCCGAATAAAATCTATAAGAATGATGAGAATGAAAAACTCCAAAATCATTCGATATTAAAATCCGAATTCCAAAGTTAAAAAAAAAGATCGTGTCACGAAATACTATCAGTAACCGCAAGTCGATTCATCAATAAAAGAAATCCGAATACAGAATATTTTCATGACAAGTCCCGTCGCAACCCCGTTGGGCACCAAAAGCGACCAAAAGTGGCTCTAACCATGATTTTTCCCATCTACAGCCCCACGTTGGGTGCCAAAAAGCTGTGACGTAATTTTCGGGGTATCACGAACCCTCAGTCTACTGTGCAGCTATCTGACACCCAAACAACCTTGAAATGACAAAAGTTGAGCGCCAGGTCGTTTTCACCAGAAAGACCCAATACGGTTTCCACTAGCTCAAAACGTAGAAATGCGTGTTTGGTTACTGAAAGACCTTAGACTAGAGAGATGTCTGGGTTACGTAAACTACGGAAAATTAACTGTCAGGGAATTCACAATATTTAATAAATTTTAAAAGAAGTCAATAGAACACAAATGTATCCATGAAATAATCCCCTTTGCGATTTTCTATCGTTTAAATAAATAAAAAGACGAAACTATTCACAAAAAATCACATTCGTTAATAAATTAAATGATTCTAATTTTACAAGAATAAGAGTCAACAAAGTCAAAATAAAAGTCAAATAAATAATTACAATCGAAAGAAACTCAAAGATATTCATGTGAATCACAACAAGACAGAAGAACGATTGAAATCGAAATGTCTCGCTGACAACTAAAACGGGTGAGCAAACGACTAGATCGAGACAATAGCCTGTGTTACTAACAAGGTCACGAGGGCTCTAAACCTCCTAGCATTCAATTTCCTTCAAAAATTAACTGAGAGCAAGAGCGCTCGTTTAAGAATTTCCCATTGAACGCAACAATAATTAACAAAAAAATATTATTAATTTATTTCAATATTTTTCAATTGAACTGTGTCGCCAGATATTTTGGCAACAAGTCGCCAAGTCTGGTAACTATGATATTTGTGAATCAATTTCGGAAAAAATCGAGGAATGCCCGAGCGAAGTTTGAACTCACGACCATCCTTCAGAATTTATTCTACACTATTGCTATGCCCAAAATAATGGCAATATATTAATAAATAATTTATTTACACAAGTGAAGCAGTAGAACAATGAATTGAGTTCAACTTACTTCACTCATTGTTTTACTAAATCAGCGTTCATGTGCACCACTGTTTACCAAAGTCGTAACGTGCCACGCTTAATTACTATATATTAGCGTCGCCGCGGCCGCGTCGTTGATCATAATTTCTAGTTCCCAATTGAAAAATGCATATGTTCTGTGAACATTTACATGAGAACTGACATTGTTGATTTGAAAAAGAAACATTCAGCATTCAAAATGAAGATACCGTATTGGAATTAGGAATTCCAGAATATAATTCGGTGTACACGTGATTTTTCACAGTGCTTGATTCTCTTTGGCTTAACAGATAGATTTTCAGAGAGTCCCATGAACGAACACGTGATAATGCAATGTACAATTGTCCATGGTTGAAAACATCTCACCTGAGATCGATTCCGATTCTTTCAAATGTTTGTCCTTGTGATTTATTAATCGTCATAGCAAATGCCAATTTTCCAGGAAATTGCCGTCTTCCAAAAGCAAAGGTGTAATCATCTTCACTGTACAACGCTACAACGTAATGCGATTGATAAAAACTATTTCCCCTGTTTCATCCCCAGTCAAGATTCGGCATTTCAATAAATGATTGGTTAATTCTAAAATTTGTAATCTTGTTCCATTACACAGTCCTTCATTTATAGAAAGGTTCCTGAGCAACCTCACAACAGTGTTAATTCTTAATCGTAATTCATGAGGTGGCAAACATGAAGAATTGAATGTCTCCAAATATTCCGATAGAATTGCTTCCGTCATGTCTCCATTATCACAATTTTTCACAGTATTGATGCTACAATAGATTTTCTCGGTTGATTTGTCCGATAGTTCAACGACTCTTTTATTGATATCATCAACATCAACATTTCTTGCTGACAATATAGCCGTTGCAATTTAGCCGTTCGGGGGGTCCCACTTTGTTAACTTTTCAAATTGTTTGTTTCTAATTACTTCCCCATATAAATCTTCTGCGATATCTGCATGCGGAGGTGCTATGCACTCTTCTGTTTAATGTAACTCGCCTTCGTTAGTATTCAATGTTCCATCCCCAACAGATAGTAAAAATTGGGCAAATTCAGCTTCTTGTCGGAGAGCACGCATATTTTCCGTGAGAGTGAATTTTGAAAAGACAGGCCATAAATGACTGAATTTGATTGGTAAGTCAACCAATTCATTTCGAGTTGCATTTTTCTTTACAGGCAGTAACTGACGGAAGTCTCCACCTAATAACATAATTTTGCCCCCGAATATCAGTATTTAATATACTGATATTTAGTTTATCAGTATTTAATATATCACGGAGAGTTCGATCAAGCATTTCCAGAGCATGTCTGCCATCGGCGCTTCATCCCAGATAAACATTTTAATACTTCTCGAATACTCTGCTTCGGCAGATTGAGCTCTAATAGTTGGTGACGAATCAGTGTAAATTGCAATTGGTAGTTTGAATGCCTTATGAACGTTTTTATGTATGACGTATATATAATTACATTTCTTTATATATGAATTCGCATGGGTGATACGGACCCTCCAGAAAACGTAGAGATAAATGACCTTCCACAAGCAATGTCTTATGATAGATGTATTTTGCGTGATCGTCTAAAAGTGCTGCAGATACACGTGCGGGGAGGAAAACATCATGCTCAGCATCCAGAGTAGCTACGATTGTTCTACCATATTTGGTGTTGACACTTTTGAATGCAGTAATCTGATAATCCACACCCAGAGTTAGATCATCAATCCTTTTAACGGGGAGAGTCTCGCATCGGGCGATTTTGTTGATACTTCTCTCAGCCATTTTTCCAAAAAGATCTTTTGTAATAAAAAATGAACACAAATTGATATCATGAAATGGAACCAATCTTATGAACGAAACTTGCAAATTAATTACATACCTCTATTTCTCCAAATCTCGCAGGAAACTCAGCCACGGATACACAACAACTGTTGGCGGGGTACTGATAATTTTTGGAAATTCCTCAAATATATACTATTCACATTTATTACCCCCTCCCCCACGGTTCTACCAATCATATAGTTGTAATTAGGAGATCAGCCAATAGTAGTCGGTGCTTCACTCAGATTGATTCCTTAAAATTTTAAGGGTTTTGGCGTTGAGTCATCACAAAAGACACGTGAGTGTAACTCTATCATGACTTTTTTTTTTGTCCTCTCCGAGTTACTGATCGATGCATCACGTGTTGTAAAATTTGCAGTTTTGATGGTTTGTCTTTGTCCGAAAAGAAATTTACAAAATTTAGTGTCCCCGAGTNCTCTCCGAGTTGCTGATCGATGCATCACGTGTTATAAAATTTGCAGTTTTGATGGTTTGTCTTTGTCCTAAGAGAAATTTACAAAACTTAGTGTCTCCGAGTTGCTGATCGATGCATCACGTGTTATAAAATTTGCAGTTTTGATGGTTTGTCTTTGTCCTAAGAGAAATTTACAAAACTGACAGCTGATGAATCATAAGAAGGCACAAGCGTGTAACTCTATCCGTGAATCACCGGTTGTGATTTTCGACGGTTTCCAATTGCTGATCCATGCATCACGTGTTCTAAAAGTTGCAGTTTTATGTTTGATCCGAAGGACATATTTAGAAAACTGATAT
>NW_021680581.1:285120-285760 GCF_001412515.2 Diachasma alloeum
GACACAATGGAGCGCGAAGATTGTCGAAAAAATAGGCGGTATCTGTATTTCTTAACAGAGTTGGTTGAGTTCATTTGCGACAGAGTACCGCCATATCAGGAATTCTTTTTTGATCAACGAACGAAATTTTGGGATAGTTTATCTCGTGCAACATTGAACAGGATATTACAGCGGATAGTTTGTCATACACCATGTCGCGTGCTATCTCAAGCTTATCACCAGGGTCTTTTGACAGCAGATAGAACAATTTTGCGGGTGGTCACGTGTGCTCTTCAGTTTTCCCACAAACGAGATGCCCAGTGTTTATCATTATTTTTTGAGCATTCCAAACGTAAGTATTGTGTTTTGTTTATTTCTCCATCTCCTGACGGATACCATACAATCCTTACATGCTCTCTACTTAGGAATCAAGGAACAACACGGTCTCGAAGACTCGTCATCTTCAGATGATAACGATGATGATCAGGTCATCGTTCAACATCAAAAACGCCTTGCTGAGCATACACTGTTCGCAGGTCCAATAAAACGGAAAAGGTACGCGACACCTCTTGTTAATTCTCGCTCACACTCACCACAGCCAGGGCCTTCTGGCATGCAACAATGTTGTGACACGGATAGTGAAGATGATTCATGGATATCT
>NW_021680581.1:286005-287463 GCF_001412515.2 Diachasma alloeum
ATACACTGTTCGCAGGACCAATAAAACGGAAAAGATACGTGACACCTCTTGTTAATTCTCGCTCACACTCACTGTAGCCAGGGCCTTCTGGCATGCAACAATGTTGTGACACGGATAGTGAAGATGATTCATGGATATCTCACAGAGTTGCACTAGAAAGAAGATTGGAATTGAGAAGAAGAAGAGAAGCACGGTACGACATGATCAGACGAGCACGAATACCGGAGACAGACCCTACAGAAGTGTATGACTGCGCTTCATGTTACTCTTCAGATAGCGATGAGGACTTATGCATCGACGGTATTGAGGAGGAAGAGGCAAGGATGCTACGTCGCTGTCAAGTCAACTTGGAGAACTTTTCAGCTATCCGTGGGCTGCGAGAGGATAATAATGAAGAAGAACAAAACATTAGTGGTATGATGATGAATTTTCGTTTCATTGATTATTGCCAATCGGGTAGTTTCCATTTACTCACGCGCACAATTGTTTGGATATTATTTCTAGACATTTCTGGATATCATTACTATACTTATGAGAAAGAGGAAGAATGAACACATTAAATTAATCAAAGGTGAGATATTATACATTACAATTATTCGAATTAACTGTACTACTTGCGGTTCTTGTAGGGTGCCAAGTAGGAGGAGCTATGACGAGATCTGCGACAGTGACCCAACGTCAAAATGGAGAAAGCAAGGAGGAATCAGACCCTCACGAGGATATCCATCCCCCAGGACGCCGTTTCGAAATAATCGCTGAGTCATGTAAAAAATACCATAATTTTAAGATGAAAGGTAAGGAATGTGTTATTAAGATATTGGACCCTCCTGCTAACACAAACATGATAGAGTGGGTAGAAGGGGCCTTTCGTGATATAACAACTCATGTAACTGCGACATGTCAACCTCACGATCACGTCGGGTTTTCAATCAATTTCGATAGATTAAATCACGGTCCTGTCTGGTCACGTTTTCACGATGCATGTAATTGTAGTGCTAATGATTTGTGGACCATCGTCAAAGGTATTTCACAGAGTACAGGCGGACTAACCACGTCAGATAATATTGTGGTTACAGCGGCAATAGTCAGTGGTGTTGAAGGTTCAGGGCAAAAAAAACTCACGCACGAAGACATTTTCAAACGATCTATCCTAACTATTTCGAACATTGATAATCTTTGCTTACCGCGTTCTCTAGTTGTTGCTCAGCTCCATGCTGAACGTGGAGAAATTCGAACGGGTGATGTACAGAGGCGATGGAAAGCAATCATTAATAAGACTCGTGATACTCAGCGGAAAGAGGCAGTGAAATTAATGCAACTTAGCGGTGCCACGACCCCCCAAAACGGTAGTGGAATCACAGAACTCCATGCATTTCAAAATTACTATCTTCAACGAAAGACAGCCATCGTAGTCTATGAATTTTTAACTTTTGGCAGAGGCGGTTTGCCTGTCTTTGC
>NW_021680581.1:287473-290766 GCF_001412515.2 Diachasma alloeum
AAATGCGTGTTGGTAACATAATTTTTCTGGATAGCTTGAATTACTTTCACATGCCGTTGTCAGCGTTACCCAAATCATTCGGTTTTGATAATGATATAGCCAAAGGGTATTTTCCGCACTTCTTCAATGTGCCTGAAAATATTGATTACGTAGGACCGTTACCAGACTTGAGTTATTTTTCTCCCGACACCATGTTCAAGAAAGATCGCGACAAATTGTTGGAATGGCACAACGAAAAATTAAACGAGAATTACGTTTTCAATTTCAAACACGAGCTAGAATTTTACTGTCGAATGGATGTTACCATTCTGAGACGGGCATGTATCATTTTTCGTGAAATGCTGCTAAAAAAGACAGGTATTTGTCCGTTCACCCAATGTAGTACGATTGCGTCGATCTGTTCTAAAGTTTATAGAACTAATTTTATGCAGTCTGATACAATCGGAATTTTACCGTTGGGCGGTACGTACAGATACACAACTACACAGTCACAGAAAGCTATATCGTGGTTATTGTTGCAGCAAAAACATTCCCGAGACCGTATTATCCATTCAGGTAACGCTAAAGAATACCGATTGCCATGCGGTATTATGGTCGATGGCTATTGCGAGAATGAAAATCAGCAGAAGTGTGTCTTCCAATTTTACGGATGTTTTTGGCACGGGTGCACGACGTGTTATAAAATAAACAGACATAGGGAGTTACGTGCAGGAGACTCACTTGACACCCGGTATGAAAGTACCATGCTGACAGCTAATAAGATTCGCCGTCTCGGGTACACTTTGATAGAAATGTGGGAGTGCACGTTCGATGATCAATTAAAAAATACCGTACAAGACCGCGATTTTGTAAACAATCACCCTTTAATGAAAAATGCAGAATTGAATCCTCGTGATGCTTTCTTTGGCGGCCGTACGGAAAATTATGTCACCCTCTACGATATCGCAAATACAGAAAAGATCAAATATCTTGATGTTACATCTCTGTACCCTTTTGTCAACAAAACTGGTAAATACCCAATAGGACACCCCCAAGTTTACGTAGACGACGAGTGCCAAGTGTTGATAGGTCGTGATAATAATCTTGATAATGTGGAGGGCCTTGTAAAATGCACCGTTGTCGCTCCGTCTGATTTATATCTCCCTGTGCTTCCAATACGTGCTCATGGGCGTTTAATGTTTCCGTTATGTCGTTCATGTTGTGAAACATTGAATCAGGATATTTGTAATCACCAAGACGACGAAGATCGCGAGTTTACAGGTACATGGCTTGTAGACGAATTTCGAAAGGCCATTGAAAACGGCTATCGAATCGTAAAAATATTTGAAATTTATCAATACAAGATCATTCAATACAACCGGAAAAGTAATATAGACGGGTTATTCAACAAATATGTAGAAACTTTTTGAAAAGAAAAACAAGAAGCCTCCGACTACCCGCAGGGTTGTTCAACAGATGAAGATAAAGATGCTTATATACAAGAATATTTTGCGAAGGAAGGCATCTTACTCGAGAAACATAAGATAGAGTGTAATCCAGGGTATAGAGCCTTAGCGAAAATGATTCTCAATGCATTTTGGGGTAAATTTGGGCAGAGAGAGAACTTACCGCAAACTGAAATAATTGCGACAAGGCAAAGATTATTAGAAATGATAAATAACCCTGAATTGGTAATCACAGGGTTGCTTCCCATCAACGAAAAAATGATGTACGTGAATTTTGTATATGAAAATGAGGCGGTTCTACCGACACCCACAGCTAACGTTGTTATTGCGACCTACACAACAGTACAGGCTCGTCTCAAACTACAACAGTACAGGCTCGTACAGTTACTTAGAGAGACTTCAAGAGAGGGTTCTATATTGTGATACAGATTCCATTATATTTGTATCAAAAGACGGTGAGTGGGAACCAGAATGCGGTAAATTTCTCGGTGATTTGACAAATGAGCTAGAAGGTTACGGGGAGGGTAGTTATATCAAGTCTTTTGTATCAGGGGGCCCCAAATTCTATGCGTACCTAGTTCAAACAAGTAATAATGAGACAAAAGAAGTGTGTAAAGTTAAAGGTATCACATTAAACTTCAATAATAATCAACATATCAATTATCAAGCTGTCAGAGAAATGGTGACACGCGAAAGGGAGGGTCCAATAGTCTTGTCATACGATGCTATCAGACGCACAGAATTTCATCAGGTAGTAACAAAGAAAGAGGTAAAAATGACTTCTGTTTGTAGCACTAAAAGGCAATGTAGAAATGTATATAGGACCGTACCATATGGGTACGTAGCAAACGAATGACGAATAATAAATGAAATGTAATGATTTTTTTTGTCGAGGTATATAATCGTGGCGTCAGCATTTTTTATTCAATTTTCCACTTCCACGATATTCGTATTTTCGTCTCGTCTCAGTTTTAGTTGTATTTGCGCCTGAGCAACACCTCATTATGGATATTGTCGTGGATATACAGGGTTATAAAGGACACTATAACCACTTTATAGCAAAGGAAATTGCAGTAGTTGCGCTAAAAGGTGATTTGTCTTGGCACTGGCTTCTCAAATCATGTGAACCGTTGAAAATTCCCCATAAATACAGGAAGGAGTATAAGTGTAACTATATACCATCACGGAATTGACTGGAGCGTTGTAAACGTTAAATTCAAAGATCTGATGCAAAATCATTTACGTAGTATAGTGCATCGTGCAGACCGTATATTTGTACGGGGTTCTTGCAAAGCGGATTTCATCTGGAAACACACAGCAAAAGAAGTTATAGACCTTACCGAGGAAGAAGACGATTGTCCGTCGTTTCGTAAGATGGAAAAATCTTCAGTTGTATGTGATTACCATGCGGCATTGAGCGCACAGAACACCAAACACCACGTATATTGCGCTCTATCTCAAGCTCACCAGCGTCGTGATTGGATAAACAAAAATTTTTCTGTGGAGACGTGGTTGTAATTATAAAGAATAAAGAATTTTTATATGTGAATCCTATCTACAGTGTTGTCATTCTTTTTGTTCCTTTATAGTCGCTACTGTGTATAAAAACGTGATGTCCATGGTTCTTCACCATCAGTCTCGATCATGGATACGCGTTGGAAACACCCATGGACGTCCATAATAAGTGGCCCCACGGGGTGCGGGAAAACAGTTTTTGTCAAAACATTTTTGCAATACCTATCTTTCATGTCCGACACAAAATTTCCACGAATTCTTTTGTATATTGCTGAATGGCAACCCACATACATGCAATACCCAAACGCTAATTTAATTGAGTTCCGCGAAGGA
>NW_021680581.1:291687-294319 GCF_001412515.2 Diachasma alloeum
CCACGTTTTTCCAGTTCTCGTGTGTATGATTACACTGACGATAATATTGAATCAAGATCAATAATTGAAGGTGTGCCAAAAAGATACCGAAAGAATGCTGCAGCACTCCTACGCAAACTACAGACAATGCCAAGAGAGGTTATATGTTGGGACGGAGAAGGTGTGGTTAGCATCAACGGGAAACTTATCAAGAATTCAAATATAGTAGATCTTATTAATGAGGCCATGCGGTCACGAAAGAAAAAGATTGCAGTCGGAAGAAAATTATTTGGGAATGTACTAAAATCGTATAATGTTCCTCGGGAGTTCATTGGTAACGAAGAGTTGTTACAGTCAACTCTCAATACAGAGACGTGTACACCTCGAGGAAACAGTCGTCGACATCAGAAGATTATAAATCCTATAGAAGAAGAAGAAGACAGTGACGAGTCGTACAATAGTATCGGAAATACTCAAAACGGTGGGTCCCTGAAAATACGATGGATAAAACTGAGAAAATGAAACGTTTTGAGAACGTTTATTACAACCCTAATCACCCTGCAGCATTTGCTGGCGCACGTAACCTCCAAAACATTCACAGAGGTAATGATGTCAGGAACTGGCTGGAGAGCCAGGATGCGTACAATATGCATAAGATGGTACGTCATCGTTTTAATAGACGTTCAGATAACGTCTCTGAAGTTGACGCTGTTTCANGTCATCGTTTTAATAGACGTTCATATAACGTCTCTGAAGTTGACGCTGTTTGGGAGGCTGATTTAGTTGATCTTCGCGCTATATCAATATACAATGACGGATTCTCCTACATGTTAGTAGTCATCGATGTTCTCAGTAAATATGCATGGGTGCAACCTCTGACAAATAAGAGTGCAAAGATAGTAACCCAGGCATTTAGACGGATACTTCTGAACAATGGGGAACAACGTACCCCGAGAATCTTTCAAACGGACCGTGGTAAAGAATTCGTCAATTCTGAATTTCAACAACTTCTGAGTAAGTATGGAATTCAATATCGTTTAACCCGAAATCGTGATATAAAAGCTGCTATCGTTGAAAGATTCAGCAGAACACTGAAGGAAAGATTGTGGAGATATTTCACATATTCCCGTACCAAACGCTACGTGGATATTTTTCAGAAAATTGCGAATGCCTACAATCATACAAGACATTCAGGGACGCGTTTCCGTCCGTGCGAAGTTGATACTAATAATTCTCTCATAGAAGCAGAAAACCTCTCCAAAAGACACAGTACTAACCGTAAATCTAGTCAGGATCGATCGCCTAAATACAACTGTGGTGACCTGGTACGGATCAGTACAGCAAAAGCAGCGTTGAAGAAAGGATACGCGTTGGGGTGGAGCAAAGATATTTTTGAAATCAAACTCGTCTCTCATTACCGTAAGCCGGTAGTGTATATCTTACAAGACCTCAAGGGTGAAGACATCGACGGAATATTTTACGAAGAAGAGTTATCCAGAGTACAGACCCGTGAAGGAAAAAAATGAGTCATCTAGAAGACAATTTTTCTATTGTGCTACCTAGCGACAATAGTATGCAGTATTACCCTGATAATAAAAGAACGAGTTTCATCACGTATTTACCAAAGGTCGTCAATTTACCTGGTAGATGGAGTGTCGCACTCTCGGAAATGCATATACCTATGACTTTTTTACATATACCTGCAAGTAACAACCACAATTACGTGTCGTTGGAGAGCAGAAATTATCTGACACAAGAAGAACGAGAAATTGTAAAATTGAAGTCCAATGACCTCCTACAGAGTGGTCGTGCGGATCTCGTGAGTGAAGGGGAAGACAATCTTCAACACGGTGTTTACGATAGTATTACAGATTTGTTGGATAGTATGAACGGAATGTCATTTATGAGAGATCATGTAAAATTCATNTTCGTTCAAGAGACAATTTTTGTTTAATGGATAGCACAAATAGCCCATTCACCATTAAAATATCAGAAGCTTCGTTGATCATCCGGAGAATGAAGGTGAGTCCTGGATTATTATTATCCCACCAAAGGGCCTTATCGAAAACAACAGCCAAATACCCTGTTACAAGAGTTGAAGTCAAAAGTGTCTCAAGACCATCTGGTATTCGTGGTCATTACATAGATAACTTTATAACAGGACAGCTGCCAAAACGCATCATTTTTGGATTTGTCAAGAATCGTGCATTCGTGGGTGATAAAAAATTGAACCCCTTTAACTTTCAACATTTTACTCTGAATCATATATCCTTATATGTGGACGGGCGTCAGATACCATCGAAACCTCTACAGCCAGAGTTTACTGTGAATAATTTATATGTGGAGTCGTACCATTCCATCTTCTCAGGCACTGGTATACATTTTCTGAACGATGGTAATGGTGTTCACCGTGGAGATTACCCTCATGGGTATTGTCTCTTCGCATTCGATTTAACACCAGATTTGTCAGCTAATGATAACTCACACTGGAATTTTATACGAAGCGGTAACATGCGCATCGAGGTACGGTTTGATGAAAGCATAGTTTCAACGATCAACGCTGTAATTTATGCTGAGTTTGAAAGTGTCATAGAAATTGACTCAGCGAGACAAGTGACCCTGGACTATGCATAATCATCAAAATATTCGGTAT
>NW_021680581.1:294401-295542 GCF_001412515.2 Diachasma alloeum
TACCATTCCATCTTCTCAGGCACTGGTATACATTTTCTGAACGATGGTAATGGTGTTCACCGTGGAGATTACCCTCATGGGTATTGTCTCTTCGCATTCGATTTAACACCAGATTTGTCAGCTAATGATAACTCACACTGGAATTTGATACGAAGCGGTAACATGCGCATCGAGGTACGATTTGATGAAAGCTTAGTTTCAACGATCAACGCTGTAATTTATGCTGAGTTTGAAAGTGTCATAGAAATTGACTCAGCGAGACAAGTGACCCTGGACTATGTATAATCATCAAAGTATTCGGTATCATGCTCAGCGCATGCGCAGTTATTTTTGCAGTATCAGCAGTTTTCTGAAACAATGGATTTGAATCGCTGTTCAACTGTACAGTTGTGTATGAATATTCAACGTAGAAGGTTGAAAGGAGAGCATAGCAATGGCCTGCAGTAATTCAGATTCGGCAGCAATTATTCATTACGAGGGTTTCATCGGAATCCACGGTACATTCGTTTCAAAAGAAGTGGCGGTGACCTCCACATCCTTCGACATGATAGGACATTGGGTAATTTGTCCTGAATACCAGTATTCTGCGATTCCACCTAATATTCAGAGGATGAACAATCAACTTACAATCACACGTCACGGTATAGATTGGTATGAAGGAGAAGCATCGTCTAAATATGTCTATGCAGTATTACGAGCCGTTACCATAGGAATAAAATACGTGTATACCTATGGTTGTGAGCCAACGAAATTTACTGCTGCCCTTCTTACCCGAGATGTTATCAATTTAAAGGCCACATCAGATCGTCACTATTCGCGTGTACACCAGTAGCTGTTCCATCATGCCTCATACATAGTACATTGAATCACAGAACCTTTATATGTGCTATGCGCCGAGTCCTTCAAATCAAAGCGTGGTTGACTTCGAACGAGGAAGGATTAAAAAGTTTATTCAAAGAGAAATTTCCTGCTGATGAACACAGTACAGATTCTAGAAGCCCTACAGTATATACCGAATCATACAGTCGGTGTATATCCAGCGGACAAGATCCCATCGGCGTGGACGAAACCGACTGCAATAGTAGCGAACACACATGACCACACCCAACCGGTAAAACACTGGATCCCCATGTACGTTGAT
>NW_021680581.1:295586-314117 GCF_001412515.2 Diachasma alloeum
AGCGGACAAGATCCCATCGGCGTGGACGAAACCGACTGCAATAGTAGCGAACACACATGACCACACCCAACCGGGAGAACACTGGATCGCCATGTACGTTGATCGAAATGGTAGAGGATGGTACTTCGACAGCTTCGGACTACCTCCCATCGTGCCCCAGCACGCTGCAAGGCTCCGAAAGAACTGTAAACTCTTCAGGTGCAGCAGCCGGCACCTCCACCATCATGACTCGAGTGTATGTGGACAATACTGTGTACTTTTTCTGCATTGTATGGCTATGTTTGCTACTCCTGAGAAGTTCTATTCGTTATTCACCGATCGATTCATATCTAATGATCGTCTAGTGCGTGAATATCATAATGCATTTATGAAGAAAAAACGTAATAGTGCCCCCGAAGGGAAGTTATTTAGTGGCCGCGGTTATAATTGTACGTCGTGGAATCAAAAATGTAAGCAATTTATAAGAAAAATATGTAATTCATGGGGACATTATTTTTGGGAAAATATACATGTAATTAATAACTGAAATTCTGTGTTTTTATTTCCCTGTATGATAGCTGTTATGACGCACCCACAGCATTCACAGTCACTCCCAGCCCACCACTCGCCCGCGTCGGAGTCGTGCTACTCTGACCGGTGCAGTGGTGGGGTCGGAGTAACTGTGGGTGGGGGGCGCCATAGTAATTCCCATACTACTTGCATATTTAGATAACTTTACTTCGTAGCAAATAATATATAAGGTGGTGTAGACAAATGTTTTACCTGATCCACCTGGTCCATCAATAAAAAAACATCGTGATTCATCATTTCTACCATTTTCATCATTGAATGATTTCTCCAAAATAGTGTCAACAGTACATTTCTGTTGTTGATTCAGTTTCTGATACTGCTCTGCGCCTATGGCCTTCTGTTCTTGAGGTAGCATATCATCTTCAGTATCATCTGTCTCTGTAATTTGGGGCAATGATGGAAAGTCAGCAAGACTCGATCTTTCCCGCGTGAGCAATGTATTTATTTGGATGTAAACTTTTTTGTGTGCCTGTAAAAGTGACATCGTTCTTGAAAAATCTAGTGACAACGCATCTTTAAATTCATCCCATAATTCTCCCGATTTGATTGGTCTACAGTGAACTAAAATACGTACGAATAATTGTCGTAACTGTTTAGGCATTATCCAAACTTCGGCTTCGTGGAGAGGATTTTTCCATTCATAATCGTCTTCGATTAAACCAAGAGCTAAGCATGTGCTCATGTAACTGTCGTGTGTCACTCCATTAACCGTCGTTAGATCTTCGAAACTTGTAGCTCCTTTCACAGAAATCAACAGTAATCTGAGGTGAAATAATTCAGTTTGTGTTGGGCTCACTGAATGCATGCGGCCAATGGTATTGAAGTGGCTTTTACGTTTCTGTCAAATATAAACACCATTCTTCTTTAAGAATGTGTAATGACTCGGTATTTCTGAATATGTAAAATGCCTGGTCTCTGGATCTCATTAATTCAATGAAAAATATGCCATCAGGGTGGATTGTTTACTCATCGTTGCTTCCATCCTATCCTGGTTTCAATATCTTGAACTGTAATAGTTTGTTGATTAGGCAAATGAATTCCTAATCGTACGATGGCGTGGCTTCTCCCATGCAATGAAAAATTTAAAATGCGTGCACACGCTTCGGTAGGGCAGACATAACGGGATTCAATGTAATTTCGAATCTCATCATAGTCGATAACTCCTTGATTCCCCTCCAAATCTGAATCACGAATTACAACAGCTGCTGCATCATGCTCTTTATAAATATATTTATAAAGATATTTTACTGCTTTAATGCTTGAAACGACTTCTACATTAATTTGACAATTGAGCCTCATCAATAACTCTTTATTATGGGACACTAAATTTTGATTAGTAAACGTCGATCCATCTCGACGAGTGTAGGTGCAATTGTTTCGACGTATATAATGAGGGTAAACATCTTCATCCATGGTTGTTTGTTCTTGGAATGCTTCCGGATAATTCTTGGAGCATTTTCCCTTCTCATCTAAGCACCAGTCACCGCACGATTCATGTATCATATTCTTAATAATGATGTCATGCAATCTGGCATGTTCCAATGGATTTGTAATTTCAGCAGAGATATATTTATCTACAATTTCAGGAGTTGTAATTTTCGAATTCGGCTTCAGTGTCAATAATAAATGGACATGTGGTAAACCACGTTTTTGATATTCGATGACGTAAACATAAGCTTGCACTTCCCCGAATATCTTTTCCTTCTTTATTATGTTCAAAAGTTCTTCTTTTTTCAATTCGAAAACTCGTGCAACAATATCTGGCCTATCAGATGCTGTTTGCCCATCTTCAATATTTTCAACTATCTCTCTCCATTTCGGGTACACGTCATTGTGATGAACAAATCAGGTTTTTCGAATTTACGAACAATAGTCATCGCATCTTGATAAGTTTGTAACGTATTACGGGGAGAACCTTGATGTGATGATGGAAGAATACATACTCGACCGACACGATTATTCGTTTCTGCTGCTTTTGCTGCTAGATGCTCTTGTAGACTTTCATATGAATCAGCTCTCAATTTCTTTTGTTCATTGCGGATGAATTGTAATCGGTCTTTTCCATTTTAACATATTGATCTACTGTCCATTGTTGGAATAATCGACGTCCTTTCAGAATATAATTCGGTTCTTCTCGAATTGCCATACGATGTTTAATATAAGCATTCCGTGTGATTCTGCGAGGCTTATTAGTCATCAACATTTCACTGTCCCAACCTTTCTCTCCATATGGATAGAATAGTGGATATGTCCAAGGTTCTACGTTAGGATCCATGCAGCTGATATATTCCAGAGACTTCACATCTTTATTATAAACTGTTACGTAGGACTCTGGAATCTCATCATCTGCTGTAGTTGAGAATCTTGCAGCGACTTCGTTGACTCGCTGAAAATTGAAACGTCTTTTGTCTAATCCCTTTTTCAATGTAAATAATAATTGTAATTCCGGTTCTTGCCCGTTATTCTGCGCAGTCATTGATTCTAATTCTTCTCTCATCATGTGATATGTCTTAGCAAAACTATTGTGTTCCCGCATGGCTTGATCAATAGCATCTAAAACTTCTGCATTCAAATTATTGTTCGATTGGAGCCTGTCGTCGACTGCTTCATTTGAATCAATTATAAAGAGTTGGCCATAACTTGGTAATTCATTTTGTGAAGGATATAGGGCTGTATTGAATTGATAATAAATTTGTCCTTGAATTTTGAAGCAGAAAGGACCGGGGCGTCTATTGTTTAATTGAATCAAGTTGGCATTGAATGAAGCGAATGAAAATGAATTATTGTAATAACGAATACGTTCATAAAAATGATTTGACATGTCATGTGTTCCATTAAATAATTCTTCTAGAATCGGTGGTGATTTTTCTAGGGGGGATAAATTCACTTCTTTATGACTGCAGCAATCGTTGAAAGAATTTTTTTTATTTGCTAGTTTTCCTGCTTTGAAATGTTTTGCCCCACAATGTTGACACAATACATTCATAGGGCCAAGATAATGTTCAGGAATATCAACTAAAGGTGTTGCACTGTTCTCGTCGGGAATATAGAGGGTTCGTTCAGCTATCAATGCTGTATTTCTCCGGGTACGATTTTGTTAATGAGTATTTTGGGAAGAGTTATGGACTGGAATCGATTTGGGAGTATGGGAAAAATTATGATCACGTAATGCATCACATAGAGTATGTTTGGGCTTTCGACTATAGCTATGATCAGATAATGCATAATGTGAAGAGACATCCCCAGGAGATACAACAGTGTGCGAATTATCAATGGTTTCAGAAAGTGAAATTAAAACTGTTCCTGATGCTGGAGAAGATTGCCCGGGATGATTGGATTGGACAGCATTTAGTTGGGAATTATAATTAATAACGTCCAGCTGAAATGGCCAGTGGTCTGTTGAAGATTGATTTTGACAATTGGATTTAACTGATGAGATTCTGCCTGAGAAATTGACATTTTGCACTTGATCATGTCTATTGGATGAATGATGCAGTTTAATTTTTGTTCTCTGTATATCATCTATTTCTTCTGGCAATTGTCTCGACAATTTTACCTTTTTCCGATTCATTT
This sequence comes from Diachasma alloeum, assembly GCF_001412515.2. NCBI lineage: Eukaryota > Metazoa > Arthropoda > Insecta > Hymenoptera > Braconidae > Diachasma > Diachasma alloeum. Next base: position 299,730 of record NW_021680581.1, read on the forward strand.
CACTGATTATCTTTCTTTTCTCTTCAATTCTATTCTCGAGTTTTTTTTTCTTTTCAATTTTGATCTGATAGTCTGTGGTCTGGATGGTCTGAATATCTTGTAAACTGGTCTTCTAATTTTCTGGTTGGGTCTATTGAACTTCTTATTATCTTTTTTTCTTTTTCTGGGGGGAGGAAAGGTTTTTTATTTATTTTTTAATTACAAAACAATTCATACATTGAAACATTAGAAGATCGAATTATGTATGCCACATGTAATCGTATCCACAGTTCGCTGTTGAAGAACCTGAAAATTAAAGTATCATAGGTAAAAATCATGAGAATAAATAACTAATTGTTAATGAGCGATGGAGAATATAACACTTACAATGATCTTGTGTTGAAAAAAAAAAGAATGAAGAGGATGAAATTGACCTCCAGCTTCTAATATGGAGTAACTAATGCTTGTTGATTCAGCACTCAGTTTTCGTCTCTGGATCTCTGGATCTCTGGTAAGAAAGAAAATGACCCAATAATAGTTCGAAGGGATTTCACGTATTAAAGAATTGAGTATGAAATCAAGCACTCTCTCTATGAGTTTGATTGAAGTTCTATCGGGGTATCGTTATAATCGTATTGGACAATTCTATAAATTTCGTGCTATCAAAAAATATATTTCAAAAAGTTTCTATCCTGACGTTGTCCAATAGATTTTCTTTCACTGAGAAAAGTCTCGAGATTTCAATTTTATTAGACAACTCAGTCTATTGGTATCTATTCTGTAATATTCCCTAAACTTTTCGTTCTTAAATTTTAACGTGAGGATAGAAAAAAAGATGTAGCAAAAGAACTTTGTAAATTCATACTTGAAAAATTCTATAGGAAAATGAAACTCCACTGACTTTTTCCTATCAAATAATTTGCGTATTCTGGAATGAAATTTTGGCACAAAAGACTAATGGAATCATCTGATAGAACATTGACAAAATCCCAATGAAAATTCTAGGAGAAAGTGCTAATAGCGCTTTTCTTGAACCGCTTTTTCTCAAAATTATTTGATTGCGTTTCTTCAAAACTATTTTTTTTGTTTTAGATTTTTACATGTTTCTTGAAACCAGGATTAACCTCTAACCCCTCCCCCCCCCCCCCTTGCCTGTTAGGAGTCTATTGTTTTAGAGGTTAATCCAGGTTTCAAGAAACATGTAAAAATTATAAAGGAAAAAAGTAGTTTTTGGAGAAACACATTCAGTTGAAATAAAAATTTTAATTTTCTTTCTTCATTTATGAAGAAGCGATTTTAGCACAAAGAAAGAATTAATTAACGCTCCTTGTTTGTTAAGAAATAAAATAGCTCTTATGATCAGAGATGAAGGAAGAAATGTTGAAAACCAACGTGCTTCTATTTGTAACGTGACATTTTCATATGGGGGTTAAAAATGCCTATTACCTTCGCCCTTCTTCCCCTTCATCTAGTTAAACTCAAAAATACAAAAATCTATAGGCGCCAGGTAATTTTTAGCCGGAATTACCAAACCGGATGATTCTACAAAAACAATTCTAATTGATTCCAAAACCTCAAAAATTTACACAAAAAGGGAGAAAACTAGATTTCTGGGGAAAGGTAACGGTTCTGGGTTCGCTCAGTGTGCTAGGTTGTGGAGAGAGGGCTGGATTTCAGGTGGAGACGGGTATTGGGTGGCCAAAACTATAAAAAAAGGAAAAGAAATCAACATCGTTCTTACGTGTTTCACTATTGAAATATGAGAATCACCAATTTAAAAAAAAAGAGACATTTCAATTCTCTCAAAAAAAAATAAAAAAAGGAAAAAAAATTTACAATTATTAACTAACAATACTGATAACCATAGTAATCATAATATTAATTCCGCACTCTGATAGGAAATAGTCTAATCTGACAAAAATATTCGAAGAAATTAATATCACCGATAAATACCTCAAATATGCCGAAATAAACATTTGGGGAGAGTAGAAATACACGCTAATCCCTAAATACTTGAGAATTTCGAGAATTGGGGGGAAAGGTATGCGAGCGACAATGGGAGCGAGAGAGAGGAGAACGTATTCAATCATCGATTTTTCGTACCAGCCAGAACGGCTGAAATTCCGTAAAACTCAACTTGCCATAACTCGAAAATGGCAGAGTCAAAAATTACGAACCCTGAGACAAAATGTCCGGGAGAGTCTACCGAAAACAACAATATCCTNAAATTAATATCACCGATAAATACCTCAAATATGCCGAAATAAACATTTGGGGAGAGTAGAAATACACGCTAATCCCTAAATACTTGAGAATTTCGAGAACTGGGGGGAAAGGTATGCGAGCGACAATGGGAGCGAGAGAGAGGAGGACGTATTCATCCATCGATTTTTCGTACCAGCCAGAACGGCTGAAATTCCGTAAAACTCAACTTGCCATAACTCGAAAATGGCAGAGTCAACAATTACGAACCCTGAGACAAAATGTCTGGGAGAGTCTACCGAAGATAACAATACCCAAAAAATAATTTTCACCCAATAATTAGCCGCCTCAGGTTAATTAATCCCCGAGCGGAATTCTAAACGCTCAAATGCCCGCGTGAAGCGAGAATAGCCACGTGTAAACGTGGATGGGTATCTGAGGTGAGTCGAGAGTCGGGGGGAATTCCCCCTCGAGAAACACCACCTACACGCCAGCAAGAATGTGCTGGAAATCCATAAAAACAAAAAATGGAACATCCGGAAATCGGCAGAGCGAATTTTCGGAAACCCGGAGATGAATTACTCAGGGAAGCCCCCCGAACATATCGATCCACAAACCCTAATTTTAATGAACTATCTACGCGAACCAACTCAATTCGAACACGAGTGGAATTTCTTACGCGCAAAAACCCACGTATAACGGGAATGGACGCGCTCTGGCAATTAAACGTGAGTAATTATCCCCTCGAATAACCCACCAAAAATCACGAAAACCACCCAATCATGAGTGAAAAAAGGGGGGAATCGGCACCTCACAATTTGGATTAAGCGTCACAATCACCGTTTTAACGGAATAAAATGCGACGTACGGGGCTGAAGACCCCGTAGTCGAATAACTAAAAGCCGAAATGAATTCGGAAAAATAAATAAACCGAACTAAAAACTCACTTTGGGTTTCTTACCCCTCTTTGGGGTGTTCTTCGCCATCGTGTAGATACAATTATCCAAATATAGGCACTCTAATTCCTAAGATAGGCACTGTACTGGCACTAGTTCCGGTGAGGTCAAGGGCCAACGCCGAACTGCCGAACTCACGAGCGTCTCGAGACACCTCAGAGCGCGGAATTCACCGCTCAATCACCCAAATTTTGATTGGTGAGGACACGCCCCTCGAAGGTGCGAATCTAACGACAATTAATCGCGACTCTCACGACCTGGCGCGATTATTCAAATCTCACCTAACTCTTCTCTAATCACCTAACACAAAACTAGTTCCTTTTTATTAATTATTACGCGAGACTAGGCCGAACTGATTGTCGTTCGGATAATTACGAAGGGTCTTTGGCGCTTCCCACGGATCGGATCTCCGGGATTTTCGGGTTAAAAGACAAGTTACCGGCAGTTGTTATGACTCCAATACTAATGCCTGCTCAACTCGTTTCTCTCATTAAAAACCCAAAGGCAACCTGGCGATTCGTTGGAGACGATGGTTGCACTCGCTCCGAACGACCTTCCACCCAAAACAAAAACGTAACCAATTAACCCCTGAAAATCCAACGAAATTGGAGCGCCGGCATTTCAGCCGGACCTATTCGATTACCCGCAAGATTAACAATCGGGTGAACCCCATAAAAAGAACCGGATGACTATAATTTTGGCCCTTCCTCACGATAACTTTTCTGGGCCCTCAAAGACGCGTAATTACTAATCTTTACTAATAAACGGAACCGTTGACTCTAACCGAAAATAAGCCACTCGGAAGTGGATAAAGGACTCTCACTCTCTCGCTCTAGGATTCTTACTCACGGATTTTAATTCAACACTGTAGGAGTCTCGTTGTTTCCAGATCGTTTTTAGTGTTCCTAACGAACATCCCCACATGTTCGTTACATATTATACATTTTTTCTCTCGTGGCTTTTAATGCCTTCGACTTCGTGCACATAGATTAATTGTTGATTATTCATTTACCTGTTGTTTTTATATTTTGTTGCACTGGCTTCTTCGATATTGATAGAACTATTTATCAGGATCAAACGATGTTGAACACGATGCAGCGTTTCAGGATTCCTATTTTTAGGTTATAAATCTCCAGAAAAAACGCAGCAAATCACGAAAAATCGTTGAAAGAGAAATGTCCCACCGATAATTTCATTCCCTGACATATTGCGTCCAGCGGTAAATTAATTATAGAACATACCCACCACGCAATTATCATCACTTTCGCGTTATGAATCTTCCAGGTTAATTACTTGTGAAAAAAATAATAATTCAATTTCAATTATTATTTAGAATAACGATTAAAATGGAGAATTTTGATGAATGAGGGTAATTAGAAACTGTCATGTGTCAGCTGATGACGGAATTGATGAGGAGTTTTCCAGTACAAAATTTTTTATTTTCAAAGAACAAATATTATTCAACTGAATATGAAATATTTCAAACAATAAATTCTTCAGAACATCTGCATTCATTACAATGACACTTATATTATTACGTTATAATTTAGATTATGTCCATATATCTGAATTTATGACTTATTATCATAATAATCATATATTAAACCATAACAGCCGTAGTTTCAATTTATAATAATTATCATTAATCAGTCATTACTTTACTTTTATCATCTATTTTTAATAGAGATCTATTGTATCAGTCTTTTTTTAAAAAAACAATAGTGACTTTTCATTATTATTCTATTTTCACTTACAATGAAGTTTTTTTCATCTGGACAATCCTACGGTATTTTTGGTATAATATAATACATTAAACTTTTTCAAAGTGCTCAGCACGTTTAACAATGTTGTATAGGAATAAATATGGACACCAAATCATGACTTTCAGTGGTGAACTCAAAAGAAAAACGAAAAATAGAAGGAAAACGTAAATTCACCGAAAAAAATCAGAAAATGAAAAAGAATTCCAAGAAAATCATCATTTTTAGTCCGTTATCTCTCTTGCAGATTAAAGAAAAATCCTTACAAAGACTAACGCTCAATCTTTAGAAAGTGATGTCCTCAACAAAAAACTCATTGATGAAAATATCAGAAAAGATCGATATAAAAAGATCAAATGAGCTATTGATCTCCTAAAATACTACGGTTTTGGATACAATATAATAAATTTAACTTTTTTAATGTGCTTGACACTTTCATAAATTATTTTAGAGATTATAAAAATAGCCAAATGACCAACTCATGAATTTCACTGTGAAAAAAGTGGAACAAAAAAAAATTGAAACTTCAGTTATTCCAGGGAAATCATAGTTGTTGGTCTGTTATTTCTCTTGTGGATGAAAAAAAACTTACAAATAGCAAAGCATAATCATCAATGAGCGATGCTCTTTAAAAAAAAAACTCATCAATGGAAAGATAAAAAAAAGATCAAGTGATTTATGTTCTCTTTTGTCACGTCAAAATTGAATAAAAAATCATATCGAAGTCTAATTTGAGATTCAAAGGAGAAAACTGAACTTCGAACATTTTTTCTGAAAATTACAATGAAGTAAACTTCTCTTGTTTAATATCATTATATAAATATAACAATGACATTTTGAGAGAAGAAAAATTCTATTGAATTTCATTATTTTCATAAGAAATGTTCGATTCAGAAACATTGAAAAAGATCAATGAGTTACAGTAATAAAGAATCTTATTGGAATCTAATTTGTTCTAATTTGTTTTCAAATGAGTAAATTGAACCTCGAACATTTTTGATTGATGAGAACGAAGTAAATTTTGATAAGAAATGAAAGAAATTTAAGGTGCAACTATATTTCTGTCTACTATAAATTCAGAAATATAATTATGACAGTCAAATGCAATAGAAATTCAAGTGAATTTCATTATTGTCATCAAAAATGTTCGATTTTCAGTCCAATAAGGTCATAAAATAAACAAAAGATCAATTAGATCGAGTGATAAAAATGTGAAAGCATCTTTAAGCTCCATTGGGGGGACCTGAATTATCTCCTTTCTCCTCGTTGTTCATGTCTGGGTCAATTATGATAGCATCCTCGAGGTTTTCCTCATCCTCACGTCGAAGACGTGCTCTCCTCTCATCATCAGCCTCAAGAACACGGCTATAAACCGATTGTTTGCAACACCGAGATGGACCAGCAGGATGCAGATCCGCACCGCCAACTGGCTGGACAGGTGCCTGGGCCTCTGGATGCTGAACAGCAGGAATAATTATCTCCTCAATGATGACAGGAACAGAACGTACAGGAGCTGGTGCGAGTATTACAGGGAATGGTGCCGGTGGCAGGACATCATGAGGTGCCACCAAAGGGAGTTGAGCCTCCACTGGGACTGCTGCAATGGCAGGAACTTCGACTCGAGACACCACTGGTCCACCGTTCACTGGGGGAGTTGCCTGAGCGACGGCTGGGACTGCCCTGTTAGCATCGTCTGGCTCTGGGAGCTTCCTGAAACCCTGATGAACCTCCTGAAGTCCCAGAGACCTCTCCTCAGTGACTCTTATGTCACTCATCCTTTGAATCAGAAGAACCAATGTCTTGAACCGGTTCCTCCTAGGAGTTCCTTCGATCACGACATGTTTGCCAACATCTGGACTCAAGGCAGCATCGAAGTGAGCGACACTGACGCACAGGTGGAAATGACCGTCAGTTATAGCCCCTGATCCGTAACTGAGATTTCCCACAGCCTGGAGTTCAATCTTGTGCCTGATGTAAGCAGCAATACCTGAAGAATGAAAAAAAAAATTGAAAAATGAAGATAATTTCATTTGTTTATTTCAATTTTATCAATAGTTTTTTCTTTCAATCGATACTTACGAATCAACCCTTCGGCTGATACTGCATCTCTGAGAGCAATCTCCATTGCAGCAGGACCTGCGATGATTTCCTGTGGGATTTCCATTAGAATCTCCACTACAGTGTTACTGCCAATCGAAATTTCAATGTCCATGAGATTGTCATTGGGATTCTTATACATGGGGTTGACAGGAACAACTCTACCTCAAGTGATGCGAACAATCTGAAATCAACATATATAGCTATTATTCTTTAAATATATCTCCATTTCCTCTCCATAGAAAATTCAAATTCCCCCGTAAATTACAAATAATTTTTTATTTCCAACTTCTTTTGGAATATAGGCAGAATTATTTATGTAGAAAAAATTAACCCAATGGAGAATGGAAAAAAGAAAATATAGATACCTTTCTCGAGATTCGATTAGCCAGCCGTGTGGCTTGCTCTTGCCAAGCCAGTATTCGAACATTTCTTCCCCATCGGGGCCTCGATTGTTCAAGATAGCTCTCAGGAGAGCGTACTTAGGTGGATCTGCATTTTCACGCCTCTTTGGTGGGTCCAATCGATCAATAGCGCCTGTGAGTTCTCTGGAAAAATGAAAAAAAAAATGGGAAATTAGATTTTTAAAAATTTTAATGGGAACATATTTCGTTTCAAAGAACTGTTGATTTTTTTTTTATTAATAATTCAACGATTCAAATGATTTCTATGGGGATCACGTGGCCGCCATTGATATTGGGGCAATTAACGGCGTGGTCACCATCAATTACAAAATGAAAAAAATAATGAGGAAAATGAATGTATATTAAAAAAATACATACGCAGAATTATCTCCAGACTGGAGATTATCCATCTCCTCATTTGTGGTGAACGTAATGTCGTTGAAGTTAACGGCCATCGTGGATTACCAAACAGGACACTCACAGCACGTATGCCCTTCACGGCAGTTGGAATCGAGTGAATGTACGCCTCCCCCAATAGAACTGTCTAACAAAGGCGAGAAACTCTCATCTCCCGATATGGAGATTATGAGGTCTCACATAAAGAAAGTAGAGATCTGTGTATTACAAACAACTTATATTTATTCAGTCCAATCAATGGATAATTAATAATGAATACAAAAGATAAGACGCCACAGTAGTGGTGGGTTAGATGAGATACGATGAATAATAATAATAATTCGGATGATTTCGTGAAGCTTCGCTAGCCCGATCGCGGGACTAGTATCTTTTTGCGTCGTTGGCGCTGAGGATGAGCTCTGTCGGTAACGCTGAGTTCTGGTTGAGCCTCAGCCGCCACAACCACTCCCCCCCCCAGTGACCTGACCGGGTAAAGAAGGAAACGAAACTTTCCTTGGAGTTTTGAGTATTCTGGCGTAAGTCTTTCAGGTATAGCGATCATTGGTCTAGGTTGAGAGCTTTGGTACTGCTGCTCAAGACTAGGTTGAGGGCTTTGCTGCTGCTGTTGATGTTGCTGCTGCTGTTGCTCAAAACTAGGTTGACCGTTTTGTGCTGCTGTTGACGTTGCTGCTGTTGTCGCTGTTGCTGCTGTTGTTGCTCAGATGGTTGATCTGAGTCTGTTTTGGCGATGAATGATGGTTTGAGTCTGTCAACGGAGATGGATTTGTCGGTTCCGTTGATTTTAACGACGAAAACTCTGTCGTCAACCTTGCTGACGACTTCGTGTGGTCCGGTGTAGGGTGGATCGAGAGGTTTTTTGACTGCATCGACTCGGACGAACACGTGGTTGCATTCATAAAGATTTTTGAGGATGAAACATCGTGCTTTGGTGTGATAGGCGGTGGTGGTGGGTCTCACTCGTCTCATGTGGTCTCGAAATTTCTCCAGGAAGAAATTGGGTTCTGCTGGTAGATCTTCAGAAACGAAAAATTCACCAGGAATTCGTAGCTCAGTCCCATACAGAAGGTGTGCTGGAGAAGTTTTCAGATCTTCTTTGAAGGCAGTTCGGAGCCCAAGCATGACTGATGGTAGAAGTTCTGGCCATGGTGTTGGAGCATTGCACATGAGTGCAGCTTTCATCCCATTTGATTGAGGGTGGTACGATGTGGTGTGGATTTTCTTGGCTCCGACCATCCTGGCAAGTGCTGAGAAGAGTCTGGACTCAAACTGTGAGCCTTGGTCAGTTGTGATCTTGAGTGGAGTCCCAAACTGCGAAATCCAGTGAGTGTAAAATGCAGTGGCGATGGTGTCAGCTTCGATGTTGGCTAGAGGAACAGCTACAGACCATCGGGTGAACCTGTCAATCATGGTGAAACAGTAGCATAGACCTTTGATTGTGGGTAGCTCGATGATATCTAAGTGAACATGCTCAAATCGGTTGTCGGGAACATCGATGTGTGCAGGCTCGATGCGATTGTGTTGCTGGATCTTGAATTTCTGGCAGGGTATGCACTCTCGACACCAACGTGCTGCGTCACGCTTGATGCCGGGCCAGACGAATTTCTCTCTCAGCTGACGTATTGTCACTCGTCTGCTAGGATGTGCGAGAGAATACACGACCTCGAAGGCTTGTCTGCGGAGACTGGCAGGGATGTACGGGCGAACTCGTCCTGTAGATGTGTCACAGTAGATCAAATAATCCTCAACGATCAGTCGCTGGAGTTTGCAGGATGAGTTGTCAGGGTTGAGCAGACTCTGAAGTTTCTCGTCAGCATCTTGGGCGAGCTGGATGGCTTCGGAACTGAAGACTTTGGGCATGTTGATGGCGTTGATGCGTGATAGGGCATCAGCAACAACATTATCTCCTCCTTTTACGTAAACAATCTCCATTGTGTACTGTGCTATGTAGTTTAAGTAGTTCAGTTGTCTTGGAGATGCTTTCTCAGGGCGCTGAAAGAAGGCGTAGACGAGAGGACGGTGGTCTGTCTTGATGACAAACGGACGACCTTCGAGAATGTGTCGAAATGACTTGATGGCAGCGAAGATTGCTAAGAGCTCTCGGTCGTACGTGCTCCATCCTGTCTCCTGGGGGCTCAGTTTGCGAGAAAAGAAACCGAGGGGCTTCCAGGTGTCGTCCTCAAACTGTTCCAAAACTGCTCCAATGGCAGTACTTGATGAATCAGTTGAGAGTGCGATGGGTGCTGTTAACGAGAGGAAGCTAAGCCGAGTTGCTGAAGCGATGCTGGCTTTGCACTGATCGAAAGCAGCCTCTGGTTCTGTGGTCCAGGGAATCTTTCGCTTGTCATTCTTCTTCGACTCCTTGGTGAAGTCATTGAGAAGAGCTTGGTCATGTGCTGCATGTGGGATGCATCGTCGATCATAGTTGAGCATACCGAGGAATCTTCGAAGCTCAGTGACAGTCTCAGGCTTTGGAAACTCAACTATGGCTTCAACTTTGCTCTTAGGTGGAGAGAATCCATGACGATTTAGCTTGTACCCCAGGTAGACTACTTCTTCCTTGCCAAATTGGCATTTACTGGAGTTGATGTTGAGGTGGTTGTCTTGGAGGATCTTGAAGATGATCTCGAGGTGTTGATGGTGCTCTTCAGGGGTCCTGGAGAACACGATGAGGTCATCAATGTAGCAAGCTGCGAAGTCGATGTCTCTCAGGAGGTTGTCCATGTGACGCTGGAACGTTTGCGCAGCATTGCGCAGTCCTGGAGGCATGCCGAGGAACTCGAAAAGTCCGAACGGTCTTGTGATGGCCATTTTGGCGATGTCTTCTTAAGCTATCGGTATCTGGTGATATGCGCGTACGAGGTCAAGTGTTGTGAATACCTCGCAGCCACGGCAACGTTGTAGGACATCCTCGATGATGGGTAGAGGGTAACGATCAGGGATTGTGCGATGATTGAGACCACGATAGTCTCCTGTCGTTCGCCAGCCGCCAGTCTTTTTGGATACCATGTAGATAGGGCTTGCCCATTGACTGCTGGAGGGTCTGATAACCCCACAATCCAACAGGGACTGGATATCGTTACGTGCTGCTTGCAATTTCTCACCAACAAGTCGTCGAAACCGTTCAGCAACTGGAGGTCCACTGGTGACGATGTGATGAGCTACTGGACTGTCCAGTTGAGTTCTTGGAGCTGCTGGAGGCTTTGTGATGTCGACGAACTTGACAAGTAGTTGGCTAATCGCTGGAGAGAGAGCTGAGAGGTCATTGGTGACGGTGGAGACACTGAAGATGCTGGTCTCGTGGATCTCTCCAGGTGCTGTCAGGTTGGTTGTCGGGTCAATGAGTCGTTTGCCACGAAGATCGATGAGCAGACCATAGTGAGCGAGTAGATCTGCACCGATGATTGGAGTCTTGACGTTAGCAACAGTGAAATTCCACTTAAAGTCGCGTCGGAGTCCGATGTGAAGTGTGAGCAGCTGTTGGCCATAAGTGTCGATGACTGTGTTGTTGGCAGCAAACAGCTTGAGATCTGCAGGTTGAGATGTGCGATGACTCCAGGATCGAGGAACTATTGATATCACAGATCCTGAGTCGATTAGAAATCTTTGGCCTTTCGATTTATCAGAGACGAACAGGCGAAATTCTTTGATGGCGGCATTGTTATTTGAGTCTGAGCTGCCGCAGGCCGCCTGAACAGACGGCAGCGTCTCTAGTTTAACTGCTGCTGGAAATTTGAGTTGGAGCGTGTGCAAGGGGGGTGGCACTGACGAGCCCTGTCCCTAAAAGGCTCATGATAGAAGCAGAGACCGCTCTGGCCGGTGGGTGCAGGCGTGAGAGAGCGTGATCTCCTCGCGTTGGTCTGTCCTACCTTGGATGACAGCTGCTGAAGGGCATGGCACAGGGTCTCGATGGCTTTCTCAATAGCTCCAAGCCTCTGCTCGATGTGATCGTTAGACCTGTTGTGATTGTAGAGGTCTGCGGCTGCTGCTGGGCTCTGAGCCTTGAATGTATGCTGCTGAGAGTGCTGAGGATATGCTGCCATAACCTGAAAACCGGAGCTGTTCTCCATTGCTGTGTCAGCAGCTTCTACCAGTTGATCGAGTGTGCTGTTGGCCTGAACAACCTTGAGGATCTTGCTGACGATGTCAGGTAGCAGAGCTAGCCACCTGCTGCGGAGAAGCTCCTCAGAGACCTTCCCATCAGCCAGATCTCTCATTCTCCTCAATAGTTGACTGGGTTTCTGGTCACCAAGCCCAACTTCTGTCAAAAGTTTGTGGAAGGGTCGGTCACCTGACTCAGAAAAACGTTTGATAATTTGATCTTTAAGAAACCGGTACTTATCTCTGACTGGAGGTGCCTTGATGATATCAGAGACTTCTCGGAGGAATTTTCTGTCCAGTGCCTCGAGGACAGAATCGTACTTAGTGTTGTCGTTGGTGATGCGTCTGTTCCTGAACTGGGCCTCAATCTGCGTGAACCAAGCCACAGGATCCTCACTGATGAAAGGTGTGAGCTTGAAGTTCGACAGGGCCATGATCTGGAGATCATTGAGGGCCTGTTGGTTGACGAGGTTAACCCCAAACGGAAGATTGATGTTGGGATTTGCTGCACTTCCAGCTGGTGCAAACTCTCCGAGGAGGTTGTCGAGTCCAGGAATTTGGCCATCTTGTTGTTGGTGCGTCATTGTGGGTTATGCCAGTGGTATTGTTAAAAGAGGGTGTGACTGACCTGATGTAGATTGGATTTGTTGATCCTGAATTTGCTGACTCTGCTCGGGTTGACCCAGAGTCTCCTGAATCAGATCTCCGTACACCTGAGGTTGATTATTTTGTGCAGTTCCGTGTGGAGGTGTGCGCGGAAGCATCATCAAGGTGATTGGCGTCTGATGAGAGGCACGTGGTTTGCGAGGTTATTGCTTGCGTGAACGTAATCCGCCTAGATCACGTCGGGGTCACCAATTATGCAGATTATGAGGTCTCACATAAAGAAAGTAGAGATCTGTTTATCACAAACAACTTATATTTATTCAGTCCAATCAATGGATAATTAATAATGAATACAAAATATAAGACGCCACAGCTGTGGTGGGTTAGATGAGATACGATGAATAATAATAATAATTCGGATGATTTCGTGAAGCTTCGCTAGCCCGATCGCGGGACTAGTATCTGTTTGCGTCGTTGGCGCTGAGGACGAGCTCCGTCGATAACGCTGAGTTCTGGTTGAGCCTCAGCCGCCACACCGAAAATGAGTTTGGCGCCATCTATTATGACATGCGCAGGTCATATTATTGACCGAGCATTGAGGCGGATGCACAATATTAATAAGAACAAATATCAAGCCCATTTTTCGTTGTGCGTTGACCTATTTGACTGCAATGCTTGAAATTTCATTGCATATAACCATTTTTTTTATAACGAAAAACTTGCAATCCATTTTTTTTATTCCAATCTTCCGCCAATATCATTCTTTCTCTCTTTTCTCATAACTTTCTCTCTCTTCTCATGAAAACATTCACATGAGAATGGGGCTGTCGCCCGCCGCCATGACACCAAATGCATGCCTTCTGCCATGACAGTTTCCAATGCATGTTTTTTTTTCAAAGCAAACTGAACTCACGAATATTCGGGAGTTCAATCGTCAACGTAAATCAATCTTAATACTTATTTTGTATCATCTTCGTAATTTCTACATAATTAAACCGTCTCGATAATTATGGGTTAGTTTAAATTAATAAACACCTCTTTTCTCACCAAGTAATACCATATTCCAGTATCTACCCACTGTAGGGAGATTTATCTCCAAAAAGCGGAAACCAGGGATTCATCCTTAACAACATTCACAAATATCTCATGAACTTAAACGAAATAACTCCAACAAAGAAAGTCTGTTCGACACCGAATAAATCGTGAAAGAACATAAATGAAGCAACGAACGCGAACTCACGTGAACGAAAAGAACAAAACGAGAGTTTCAATGGATCTAATACATAATAACTCGAAGGGAAAATCGTTTATTGGGCGGACAAAATCTCATCTCAAAAACTAAAATGAAACAAATCAAATCCAAAGTCTCTCGCGAGACATAACTCAACCACCCTAACATGCGTTCGAGCCGCCAGAGATCAGAGATCCTGCCATTACAAAATCAAAACTTACAAGGAATACTAGGTAGGTGTCCGCCTCCGATTTTGATGAAGTTTATACGGGGTGTTTCAGAAGTACATGTACATCTGAACACCCTAGGATCAGGGGGTGATTCTGAGCAGAAAAGTCCTCTTGCACTTTTTGATCAGACTCACCCCTAAAAAGTTATTGGCAGTTAAGGGTGGGCCAATGGGGAGTGATTTTTAAGCGGGCGCACATCCATGTGATATNATCAACCGATCGTCTTTCCATTGGTTACAGCGTCGAGTGGCGCGGTGAACGCGCGTCTCGGTTGAAAATTCATCCCTCCCCCCCGAAATATAGCTAAGGAATGAAACTTGTGTGACCTATTGAGTATTAAATGCTCAATTCAATGACATGGGTTTCATCCCTTAGCGCCTTTTGGGGACGGAGGGGTGAATTTTCGAA
>NW_021680581.1:314290-315629 GCF_001412515.2 Diachasma alloeum
GGATGAAATTCGTGCCAACGTGTTGAGCATTTAATACTCAATGAGTGACACAAATTTTTTCCCTTAGGGCCAGTGAGGGAGGGAGGAGTGAATTTTTTAAAGTGCGAAGAGATGGGAAAAAAAATGCAATTAAAAAATTCATTCCTCCCATCCTAACTGCGACTAAGGGATGAAATTTATGCCAATGTGTTGAGCATTTAATGCACAATGAGTGACACAAATTTCATCCCTCAGCACCTGTTAGGGAGGGAGGAGTGAATTTTTGAAAGAGCGAAGAGATTGAAAAAAAATTTTTTTTTTAAATGAATTCTCCAAAGTGCGGAGATTGAAAAAAAATTTTTTTTTTCAATTCAAAAATTCATTCCTCCGACCCTAACTGCGACTAAGGGATGAAATTTGTGCCAACGTGTTGAGCATTTAATACTCAATAAGTGACACAAATTTCATCCCTTAGCACCTGTTAGGGAGGGAGGAGTGAATTTTTGAAAGAGCGAAGAGATTGAAAAAAAATTTTTTTTTCAAATGAATTCGCCAAAGTGCGGAGATTGAAAAAAAATTTTTTTTTTCAATTCCAAAATTTATTCCTCCGATCCTAACTGCGACAAAGGGATAAAATTTGTGCCCAAGTGTTGAGCATTTAATACTCAATAAGGGACAAATTTTATCCCTTAGGGCCAGTTAGGGAGGGAGGAGTGAATTTTTGAAAGAGCGAAGAGATTGAAAAAAAAAAAATTTCAATCTCCGCACTTTGGAGAATTCATTTGAAAAAAAAATTTTTTTTCAAAAGAATTCTCCAAAGTGCGGAGATTGAAAAGATTTTTTTTTTTCAATTCAAAAATTCATTCCTCCCACCCTAACTGCGACTAAGGGATGAAATTTGTGCCAACGTGTTGAGCATTTAATACACAATGAGTGACACAAATGTTATCCCTCAGCACCTATTAGGGAGGGAGGAGTGAATTTACGAAAGAGCGAAGCGATTGAAAAAAAAATTTTTTTTCAAATGAATTCTCCAAAGTGCGGAGATTGAAAAAAAATTGTTCTTTTCCATTCAAAAATTCATTCGTCCGACCCTAACTGCGATTAAGGGATGAAATTTATGCCAACGTGTTGAGCATATAATACTCAATGAGTGACACAAATTTCATCCCTTAGCGCCTAATAGGGAGGGAGGAGTGAATTTTTGAAAGAGCGAAGCGATTGAAAAAAAAAATTTTTTTTCAAATGAATTCTCCAAAGTGCGGAGATTGAAAAAAAAATGTTCTTTTCCATTCAAAAATTCATTCGTCCGACCCTAACTGCGATTAAGGGATGAAATTTATGCCAACGTGTTGAGCAT
>NW_021680581.1:315867-316465 GCF_001412515.2 Diachasma alloeum
AAAAAAAAATTTCAATTCAAAAATTCATTCCTCCCACCCTAACTGCGACTAAGGGATGAAATTTGTGCCAACGTATTGAGCATATAATACTCAATAAGTGACACAAATTTTATCCTTAGGGCCAGTTAGGGAGGGAGGAGTGAATTTTTGAAAGAGCGAAGAGATAGAAAAAAAAATTTTTTTCAAATGAATTCTGCAAAGTGCGAAGATTAAAAAAAATTTTTTTTTTCCATTCAAAAATTCATTCGTCTGACCCTAACTGCGACTAAGGGATGAAATTTGTGCCAACGTATTGAGCATATAATACTCAATAAGTGACACAAATTTTATCCTTAGGGCCAGTTAGGGAGGGAGGAGTGAATTTTTGAAAGAGCGAAGAGATAGAAAAAAAAATTTTTNTTAATACTCAATGAGTGACACAAATTTCATCCCTTAGTCGCAGTTAGGGTCAGACGAATGAATTTTTGAATGGAAAAAAAAAATTTTTTTTCAATCTCCCCACTTTCGAGAATTCATTTGAAAACAAATTTTTTTTTCAATCTCTTCGCTCTTTCAAAAATTCACTCCTGCCTCCCTAACAGGTGCTGAGGGATGAAAT
>NW_021680581.1:316535-318208 GCF_001412515.2 Diachasma alloeum
TTTTCAATCTCCGCACTTTGGAGAATTCATTTGAAAAAAAATTTTTTTTTCAATCTCTTCGCTCTTTCAAAAATTCACTCCTGCCTCCCTAACAGGTGCTGAGGGATGAAATTCATGTCACTCATTGTGTAATAAATGTTCAACACGTTGGCACAAATTTCATCCCTTAGCACCTGTTAGGGAGGCAGGAGGGAATTTTTGAAAGAGCGAAGAGATTGAAAAAAAATTTTTTTCGCAATTTCTTCGCGCATTCAAAAATTCACTTCTCCCTCCCTCACTGGCCCTAAGGGATAAAATTTGTGTCACTTATTGAGTATTAAATGCTCAACACGTTGGCATAAATTTCATCCCTTAGCACCTGTTAGGGAGGCAGGAGGGAATTTTTGAAAGAGCGAAGAGATTGAAAAAAAATTTTTTTCGCAATTTCTT
Organism: Diachasma alloeum; assembly: GCF_001412515.2. Taxonomy (NCBI): domain Eukaryota; kingdom Metazoa; phylum Arthropoda; class Insecta; order Hymenoptera; family Braconidae; genus Diachasma; species Diachasma alloeum. Next base: position 316,965 of record NW_021680581.1, read on the forward strand.
CGCGCATTCAAAAATTCACTTCTCCCTCCCTCACTGGCCCTAAGGGATAAAATTTGTGTCACTTATTGAGTATTAAATGCTCAACACGTTGGCATAAATTTCATCCCTTAGCACCTGTTAGGGAGGCAGGAGGGAATTTTTGAAAGAGCGAAGAGATTGAAAAAAAATTTTTTTCGCAATTTCTTCGCGCATTCAAAAATTCACTTCTCCCTCCCTCACTGGCCCTAAGGGATAAAATTTGTGTCACTTATTGAGTATTAAATGCTCAACACGTTGGCATAAATTTCATCCCTTAGCACCTGTTAGGGAGGCAGGAGGGAATTTTTGAAAGAGCGAAGAGATTGAAAAAAAATTTTTTTCGCAATTTCTTCGCGCATTCAAAAATTCACTTCTCCCTCCCTCACTGGCCCTAAGGGATAAAATTTGTGTCACTTATTGAGTATTAAATGCTCAACACGTTGGCATAAATTTCATCCCTTAGCACCTGTTAGGGAGGCAGGAGGGAATTTTTGAAAGAGCGAAGAGATTGAAAAAAAATTTTTTTCGCAATTTCTTCGCGCATTCAAAAATTCACTTCTCCCTCCCTCACTGGCCCTAAGGGATAAAATTTGTGTCACTTATTGAGTATTAAATGCTCAACACGTTGGCATAAATTTCATCCCTTAGCACCTGTTAGGGAGGCAGGAGGGAATTTTTGAAAGAGCGAAGAGATTGAAAAAAAATTTTTTTCGCAATTTCTTCGCGCATTCAAAAATTCACTTCTCCCTCCCTCACTGGCCCTAAGGGATAAAATTTGTGTCACTTATTGAGTATTAAATGCTCAACAGGTTGGCATAAATTTCATCCCTTAGTCGCCGTTAGGGTGGGAGGAATGAATTTTTTAATTGAATTTTTTTTCCATCCCTTCGCAAATTAAAAAATTCACTTCTCCCTCCCTCACTGGCCCTAAGGGATAAAATTTGTGTCACTTATTGAGTATTAAATGCTCAACACGTTGACACAAATTTCATCCCTTCTTCGCAATTAGGGTCGGAGGAATGAATTTTTGAATTGAAAAAAAAAATGTTTTTTTCAATTTCTTTGCGCTTTCAAAAATTCACTCCTCCCTCCCTATTAGGCGCTAAGGGATGAAATTTGTGTCACTCATTGAGTATTAAATGCTCAACATGTTGGCATAAATGTCATCCCTTAGTCCTAGATAGGGTCGGAGGAATTAATTTTTGAATTGAAAACAAAATTTTTTT
>NW_021680582.1:0-19144 GCF_001412515.2 Diachasma alloeum
TGGACGGCTCAGAATTGCGTTTTTCCACTTCCTACGCCCTCTACAAGATCAATTAAATCATTTTTTTTTGGCCATGTCGTTTTTCGCGATTATCTCGGCAACTATGAGAGTTAGAGCCTTAAAACCTATTCCATTCGATTCCTAAGGAAATTTGGGTTCCCTATCAGCAAATGGACCGCGCAGAACTGCGTTTTTTCACTTCCGACACCCTGTACAAGATGAATTAAATTATTTTTTTTTGGCCAGTTCGTTTTTCGCTATTATCTCGGAAACTATGAGAGATAGAGCCTTAAAACCTATTCCATTTGATTCCAGTCCCGAAATTGTTTGTACGTTGCTCAATTCTTATGCACTGCGAGTTGTTGACTTTGTACTCTAATGAGAATAGAAGGAAGAGAGATCAGACATTTGTACCAACACCTACACGTCACTAAACACCAATAAAATTCAGAAAAACGTTTGTACCATTTTTCTGAATAATCTATGACTGTTTCTGAAGCTCTCAATGGTTTGTACTTGGTCTCATTATCATGTACAGTAAATTGTTCCGTTTGTACTGCGATGGGAGTGGAAGTACGGAAGATGAGACGTTTGTACCCACATCAAAACTTCACGAACTACATATGGAATCCATTACGATGATTTTACGGTTGATAAAAATGGAATCAGGTGATTTGATGAGAATAATAATAATAATAATAATAATGAATAATTTTCGTTGGTACCAACGAGTACTAACGATTTAGAAGCTATCTGTATGTTTTCCTGACGTCCTTCATACATTTACGATTTTTTGAAGCGGGTAAAGTATTGAAGGGGTTGATAAATGAAATGGAAAAATATAGTACATACAAGTACTATCCATGCTGAATCCTTGCTCATGAAAATTTTTTCCGTACCTTCATTTCCGATGCTGCACGATTTTTCCCGCACCCCTTACGTCTAGGGATGCGGGGTACAAACGAAAATGAATGTGGTACATTTAGGTACTCACTGAGTACAATCGATACTATAAGAAAAAAAATCAATTTATCAAACTTCGACTCCAAGTTCACACAGCGGACTTCAAACATTTCAATTTCATAAACAAAGTTAATGTTTCTCCTCTAAATAAAGAATATTTTTATTTCTGGATCTTTTGCTTTTTCTAAATGATCAAGTTAGTCATCTTTTCAAATGAAAATAAACTTCTTATTCAGATCCTTAAAAAAAACAGGATATTTATTCTTGTTGAAGAAATCATGACATCAAACTCTTCAATTTCATAAATAAAAATAATTATCCTCGTCCGAACAACGAAAATTTTCATTTATAATTTTTTTCTTCCTCCAAATGATCAAGGTTGTTCGTCTTTCCAAATTAAAATAAACGTTTCTTCCAGATCGTGTTCGAAAAAATTGGAGTCCCTCAACTCATCCGGCAAATTAGAATTAAAAAAGAGTAAGAAAAGCACACGAAACTCTGCACGAGCTCCGAAGAGTCAAGTGAGTGAGGAAAATCCCGAGGACGAGTCCCAAAAAAACCCGAAGAAGAAGCGAATTCGATTCAAACGTCAAAAAGCCTATCAAAATCCTCCTGAGGACCAGCAGTCAGCTGTTCCCAACGAGCCCGCGGACTCTCTGAGGCTGTTTGGAGTTGGGAAACTGCCGAAGCCCCAGCAGAAAGCCAAACCCGACCCCAAGAAGAAGTTTCGAAGGAGTGGAATCGTGGCAACAGCCACGATCCACGTGTCGAAGATAAAAAACAAGGCGATTGTTGAGAATTTCAGTGACAGCTCGAGCTCGGAGGACGCTCCAACGACCACCAGCACTCGCCCTCGCACGAATAAGAAGAAGAAGAAGCCCTCATTGCCCAAGAAACGAGCATTAAGTGCTAATTTTTTACTCAGTGATAAATCGTAAATCGAGTTGATAGAATTTTGTTGATATTTATGGAATAAAAACGCACTGCCGCTGTTGCTAATGTTTAACAATGCAAATCACGAATAAATTCATTGAGACTAAGAACATGTGAGGGGATTGATTCTGGAGATATGTTATTTGCAATAACTATTTCATTTTTTTGTTTTTGAATTCTCCAATCGTTAATTTATCAATTATTCAGCAATCAGAATTAAAGCTTGATGATTAGTTTCGTTATTGGAATGTTCAATCGAATAAAAAAAAATTGACTGAATGATGAAATGAAAAAACTTCAAGGGATTTCCATCCATTATTTAAATAAAACTACTCACGTGCTATTTCTAATATTTGATAGCTTCGAAGTAAAAATTCCATATTCATTCAAAAAAATCAGCTAAGCATTATTATTTTTCAGCTTCAAAATGAGGTCTGATTTATTCAAATCGTATCACTCAGTCAGAAGATATTAACGATAGAAGAAGATCCATTCAATTTACTTCATAAAAGAAAACATCACCCCCAAAGCCAAAAAAAATTCACTGCTAAAAACTCCTTTCTCCTCTCCTCGCTAAACTCATCACCAAGATCTCGATAAAAAAAACCACTAACAAATATAAACAAACCGTCGTAAATCTACCATCTGCAGCTGCATAGATCCAAATCCCAATAAATCAGATGACATCCCGGTGTCAACATAACCTCCCTAATTGTCCCCACAAAATCCTTCCAAAAACCCCATCCCAAAAATTAAAAAAAGATAGTTTAGCTGGAAAAACTTCCTCTTTCCTCTCCTCTACAAAATCTCCTCGATAAAAAAGCCACAAGCAAATATAAAAAAACCGTACTAAATTTTCTATCTGCAGCTAGTTTCAAATCCAACAAATCAGATGACATTCCGGTGTCAACATAACCTCCCCCATTGTCTCCACAAACCCCCCAAAAAGCCCTGCCCCAAACACCAAAAAAAATCACTCACCTCGAAAAGCTCGCTCTCTCCTCTTCGCTCCGCGCAAACGAAACGCCAAAACCCCTCAATAAAAAACCCCACACAAATATAAACAAACCAGAGTGAGGGGGGTCGTTTGTACCGTTTGTAGACCTAACACTCCCCTTTCGCACTCCCACAGTTCTGAACATTGCAATATGCGCAGTCCCTGCGCGCACTCCACTGTTCCCACCCCGCAAAATCCCCAGCGCACTCGCGCCACTCGTCACCCAAAAATTCCCCTAGACCCATCAAAAATCCACAGCGACGGTTTTTTCTGGTTTTTTAGACGGCAACAATGATGGCGGACTGTGGGAAAGAAGCACGGGTAGTGGTAAAGTGGTGTTGAAGTAGTAAATGAGTAGTATTCATTTCGCATAGTCCTCGTACGGGTGTTTTCAATTAATTTCGCCATTAAAATTCCCATCGGGTGTCTCCCAACACACCCTCAAAAAAAAATGACCCCATAACGTGCGTGACTCCCAATTACCGTGCAACCATCTACAACAATAATAAAATACAATAAATAATAACAACAGTAATGGAAATAGGGAAGCAATAGGGTAGTAGAGACAACTGGCCAGACGAGAACAATGAGATTGATTGAATAATGGTCACGTCTCGATAATCATTTTTCTTTCATCATCAGGAATAAAATTTAATGAGGGGTGCAGAGGGTGGGGATATCAGGTTGTGCTCGAGGGGAGGCTGACACTGGTTACGACAGTGAAATAATTCCGGGTAACAGGGGGTACGTTATAAAAAGGGCAATAGGATCACGATGAGCGAGTGTGTTAACCCTATTGACGATTACTCGTCGACACTGACAACTACTGTTACAACAAATACGTCTGTGACAAAGTCAGATACGGACGGAACAAAGTCGGTTAAGACGTCCTTGGGTAATTGTTGTAATGATAATAATGATTTATTGATGAGTAAATCATTGAGAAGTGGTAGACACAAGTATGTCATCATCGATGGTAAAAGAATACGGAGTGCGTTGGCTGGAAGGGCCAGGAAGGAGGGCAGAAGGGTCTGTTTTCCGGACAACGACAAGGATCTCGTCACTGGTTACCTCGAGCCAGCCAATCCCTGGGAGCATGGTAAGTTTTGTTTTATCATTTTCAAGATATTTTTCTCATTTTTTTTTGCGACATCATCTCTGTCATCTCATCACTCAGAATGTGACTGTATTGTGACTGATTATATCAATTGTTCATTTTTCTAAAATGTATTGTCGATTGTTAATGTAAATCGAGGCGATATTTTAATACAAGGATATCCTTGGTGTTGATAATGAGGGAATCCTTATCGTGTACACATGCAAACTGGGTTTGATACTTTTTTATAGACCATCCGAGTCAGTCAACAGAATGTCCTAAAGATTTCACAATCAGAACTGTATACTAATTTTAAGTGCAACGGTATGTTAAGAATTACCCCTGTGGTGTTGTAATCGTAGGAGAAAAAACCAGTGCTCAGAGAAAGAAATATTGTATTGAATACAATTGTTTTGGTATTGACTCCGTTTTTTTTGCAAACTCTTACTTTTTTTTTGTGTTTTTTCCCTCTTCGTGATTATTATGATGCATCAGTGTGATTAAAGGAAATTACAGACTAAACATAATGAGTTTCTTTCGTACTTGTTTGGAGAATAATTCACATGATAAAGAGATGAAGAATCATTTATTTATTAATTTTTTTATTTAAAATTCCTGACCTTCCTTATCGATGATCTCGAACTAAGAACTGTACATGAAGAATATAATCACCACTGAGTCACGATATACAAACTGGACTTGATTAATTTCCAGTCTTATGTGTTACTGTATGATGTATTCATTCGTTGGAGATATTATTAATATTAGTACTGAATAAACAATTGTAATGTGCATCGTACAACAATAAAATGAAATATACGACTTTTGGCCGACATTAAGTGCTGTATTTTCATGTCTATCCCATTAATCATCCAGTATCCACCCGTCATTCACTCTCATTACTCTATTAAGATGGCAAAAAGGGGAAAAAATAAAGAGATAAAGAGGAGCCTAACCGAGTAAATAATACATGTAACAATAATTTCAAATAAAATCATAACTTAATCATGGATTATGTTGATCTACTTGCATATGTACCATAAATTTTTGCACAGCTGAGGATGTAAGCCGGGACATATTGCTATCATCATACAAAGAATCATGTGAGCGTCATTGCGCGGAACCTCTTAAAAAAGTCTTAGATCAGCTCGAGGTAATATCTACAATTACAAAAATCCCATCCACCCTCCTTCCCCCCCGCCAGTAAAAGTCAGGCTAATAATGCGAGGCAAATTGTCTCCTAATGATTTTCCACCAGGAGTTAGATATTTGTAACGGTCGGTGTGACGACTTCAGCCTGAAGGACGAGTCACTCGAGAAGAAACACTGCGAGCCACTGGAGGAGCTATTCAAGAGGATACAATTTCGTAAAATTGATCTTGAACATTCGGGCCTCACTGATGAGAGCGCTGAGACATTGTTCGATATGATTGAGTACTACGAGTCAGCTAAACACGTCAATATCTCGAGCAATGGTAATATAGGTACGCGTGGCTGGCAGGCGTGTGGACAAATGATTAAGAAAACCCTGTGCCTTGAGCAGTTGGATGCTAAGAGCATTGTACTGACACAACAGCACATGAATATTCTCAGGCGACCGCTGCAATTGGTCTCGCACTTGCAAATATTGAAAGTTGAGAATTGCGGCCTCGCCGGACGGGCTTTTGTTATACTCGGTAATGGGCCAAAAGAATTTTTTCTCCAAAGGAATGCTGTCAATATCGTGTGGATGAATGAGGGCTAATGTTTTGCTTGTTTTGTCTGCAGTTGCTGCGTTGAAAACTAATACTGGACTGAAAGAATTGTACTTGGCTGATAATAATCTTACACAGGATGATGCGATACAAATGGGATCGCTGCTGAGGATCAATAATTGTCTGCAGCTGCTGGACATCAGTAACAATAATATTAAGGACGAGGGTGTTCACAATATTTTGGACGGCCTCGTATCGCAGTCGGGTGAGAGTGGAAGCACTCGCGGGCTCAAGATACTTATACTGTGGAACAATCATCTGTCGAAAATTTGTTCTGAGTACTTCGCTGAAACGATTGTACGTTTGGAAATTGGGCTAGTGATGGGGAATTGTTTTACTGATGGGGTTAAGGATTATTTGTTTTTCAGGCACAATCGAAAAGCCTCGAGACCCTCAATATTGGCCACAATGGGTTGAGCGATGATTTTCTGGATATCTGCAAGGACGCTTTAAAGCATAACACAGTATTACTTCAACTTGGGGTTCAGGCTACTGGTCTGATGAACAAAGGGATTATGGCGCTGGCTGAGGTCGTGGGGAAAAATGAGAGCCTACAGAGGATAGACCTCAGGGACAATCACATTCAGCTTACAGGCTTGACATTCCTGTGCTTGGCTATGAAGAGAAATGTTACTATCACGCAAATTGATCTGGATGACACGACCTGGAGCAAAGCGGTAATTATTCTTTTGTGTTTAGGGAATTGAAAAAATATTCATTAAACGATACGCGGGGATGAACTCTAGCCGTTTGCGTGCCAGACAAGTAACTATTTAATACATCAGCGGGGATGCGAAAATAAGGTAATTTCATGAAAAAGAGATAGCCTGGTTTCATGGTGACAAGACGTCGAGTGCATTGCCAAGTCTATGAGCAATGGATTTAAATCGACATGAGGAGTCACGCACGAAAAATATCTGTTGGAAAAATCAGTAGAATTTCATCAGTTTTTTATTGACACGTTTTCTGTAGGAATTCGTCAACATGAATTTTTCAAATTTTTTCCACTTCATTTTTCTTGTTTTTTTATTGAAAGAATGAATCAAGAAAATTTGGAAAATTTAAGCTGGGGAATTCCTATTTAAAAGACATGCTTGACATGATATTAGGATGTTGACAAGACTTCGCAATTTTTTTCTAATAGAAAGTTCAACAGAAATTGAATTAAATTTTTATTGAATTCGCTAGGTTTTTCTATGAAATTTATTCGTAAATGATTGAAAATATGAATTGTTAACAAATATGACAAAATTTTATGACCAAAAAATCTATGACTGCCACTTTACGATAAGCTAATTAGTTTACAATGGCCGTGAAAAGTGTGACCGAAATTCTGACATTCAAAAGTTGACGTCACATGACGGTAATGTTTTTCTGACCTGACGCATGTCGAAACGTAACGTCATATTGCATTCCTGCACCACACCCCAAAAAAATATTAAACGACAGCAATTCTCTGGGAACGAACCCCAGTCGTTAGCGTGCCAGATAGGTAACTATCCAATAAACCACGCCAGGGATAAAAAAATGACATGATTACGACCAAAAAAATCATGACTATCAAAACTTGACGTCACCCGACCGTAATATTTTTCCGACCTGACGCATTTCGAAACAACCTCATTTCGCATCCCCGTCCACGACCCAAGGCAGCTACTAACCCCCTGGAATTGCTTTCAGCCATCGATGATGGAGACCTACCTGGCAATAGTCTCCGAAATCCGGGGTTACTGCACTCGTAACGACGAGCCCATCTCCACAGACTCAAGTACAGAGGAATCAGGTAGTCCCCAACACCGTAGTCGTCTGTCAAGCGTTAACTCCCGTAAAATATCGTTGACATGTCAGACACTGCCACGTTCACCCACAGTCATAACTGGTACCGGTGATACGAACATTAGAACACCAATGCTCGAGCCAAAACGTACAACTGGTGGTCGTCTGCGTTCCCCAGCACCATCACCAATTCCCTCGCCGGTTGCCAGCCCAATCCCCAGTCCCTCGCGAAGTCGTTTCGTCGTATCACGCGTCTCCGAGGCATCACTAAGCTCCACTAACTCCTCAGCCTCATCATCACCGATAACACCCCCATCCTTAGCCTCATCACCGACGTGTTTTTTTCCGGCAACAAGTAGTGGCTCGTCCTCGCGCTTCCGCGTTACAGTCGTTGAGTCCAACGTGCCACCGAGTCCAACGATTAAAAACGTCGTATCAACGAGTGCCAATGTAACAATTGGCTTTAATTACCGGGTAGACATGCCCGACCGAGTCGATTCCGACGACTCCGACAGTGTCTTCAGATCCGAGGAGGAGGACTCGAGACGTGGAAGTGAATCGAGCGTCGATGCCGACTCGGAAGAGAGAATCAGAACCCCGGATTCTGGTACTGTCTTCGACGTCGACACCACCATCACCACCTCCACGCAATTCCTCTCCATCTCAAACTCCTCAGACGAGGAGCCACCAAAACCCGATGATCTCGTGTCTAAACACAATTTACCAGTTATTGCCAGCCCAGATGATTCGCCTACAGCTCCCCCCGATGATCCCCAGGAGTCGAGTGTAAATAAAACTTTAACTCAAGCATTAGAACCTCTGGTGTCGCACAGTAGAGAACCAGATGAACCAAAGATAACTGATGTACCTAAACAATCGAGCTTGGAGAGACTACTCGGCCTCTTCCAGAACCCTGGAACACTGTTCACTGGTGCATTCGCGGAGAGAGCGGAGGTGCCGATGAAGAATTCCCTTCAGGGCAGTGTCAACAGTATGATGGCCCTTGGGGACAAGTTCCATCAGTACCTGAGGGACAGCACGCGTCAGCCCCTGCAGAGGTCCGTCTCGGACGCCTCGAAGTCAGTCACTCCGAAGAGCGATCCTGTCAAGTCACTGAGTATCGATCAACTGCTGAGTGCCGAGTCGATGAGTCATTGTGTCAAGCCGCAGGAGTCTGTTGACGAGACTCAGGAGGTCGCGAGAAGGCTGTCGGGGGTTCAGGAGGACGACAACGAGCTCGATAATCCTAGAGTAGGTGCGTCCCCTCCGGGCGATGATGCACAACACTTGATAGATCATTCGATCGATTTAGTAGATTATGGTAACGGCGATACTAGCGTACCTGTGGTGTACAAATCGGAATACTCGATTATGATAGGCGATTGTGAGGGTGTCATTGGGGATAGTGTGAGTGGTGGGCTCCAAACAATATGTGATAATGGCACGGATGACAGTATTAACAGTTGTATATTAAGAGACACTATCGTATTTCCAATTGGTGGCGGGGGGAGGGATCCAACACTTGCGGACGATGTACATAATTTAGGGGGTGGTGAGGACAATGAATGCAAAGATACTAGTGATTGTAAGTTAATTGGGGAGGGGGTCAGCAAGGATGACGGGGAATGCGAAAGTTTACCGGTTAAGGATTGTTTTAATGATAATTTTAATGAGAATGGGAGTGGGAATGGGAGGTCTGCGGAGGAGGATGTCGAGGATGTACTGGCGTCCATTCTCAGTGGGGTAATGCTGCTGGTGGACGACAGTGCCAATTTGGCCACTGTGACGGTTTGTCCAGATCACAGTCGTAAAACAGATGTTTTGAGTACAAGTATCGAGGATAGTGTTTGTGAGGGTAATATTGTATTGAAAGTATCGAATGTTGTGCCGACTCTTGCCGATGATTTGATCAGTGACGGCGGCCAAAATTTCGGGTCAAGATCGTTGAGTTTTGTTGAAGAATTGGATAATCCTCAGACATCTAGGTCGCCCACCAATTTATTCATCGATAAGTCGATAAATGTTCATAGGAACAGCCAAGACTCGGGGATTGAGGAGGCCAATGTATCCGTATCGGATGACAATTTGGAGACATCGCCGCAGATTAGAGACAGCTTTCAGGAGAGTCTTGACTCGGGTATTGATTCCGAATGCTCATCTGTGTGCACTAGAGTTGAGAATGCACTGACTTTCAAGGATTCTGAGGATAAGTTTTACGACATTCCAGAGATCAATGACCAATCCCAGAGCATCAGTCAAAGTATTATGATAAAAGCCAGTGTTTTTGTTAATAATGGTGAGGAACACGAGGAAATTATACAGACTGATACGCAGATGATTGGCGACACTGATATGACGATCATTGGAGCTAAATTAAGCCATGAGGAACAGATGGTCAGCAGTAGCACGAGGTGAGTTGAATAATAAAAAAAAACAAAACATGAAATTTGACCTTGGGAGAGTTGGCTGCTTCGCTTTGGTATTTATTTATCAGCTTGTAGAGTACTTTTTGCTGCATTTTGCTTTGTATGGTGTGGAGTTACGGAAGGATTTCGTATTGAGAAAGATAACGGTCGACGAATTCGGGATACGATTGCATTTTATCAGCGGGCTATTCGGGTGATCCTTGAACAATTCAGTAATTTATTAGTTATCATCCTGGCATTATTTAATATATCATTTGTCCTATTGTCCCCTTGACTTCTTTGACTAATTCAAGTATCGAGTAATACAAAATCTTTCCAATTTGGGGAGAGGGGGATTGAATGGGCCTTCATTAAAAGGAAAACGGACAAGTCTTTAAACAAGTCTTGCTCGGGCCAAAAAAAGAAATGGTCTGATTGGTATTTGAAAGGCTCAGACATGAATGATTGCTCTGCGTTAGACAACAGCGAAATATTTGGCGCGAGGGGCGGATCATTCACACGAGACAAGATTGCTATCATATCTTCATTATTATTTTATTTAGGGATATCCGAGTACTTGGCTATTTTTTCCCTGTGAGATGCTTTTCTACTTTTGTAGTTGAACATCGGAGCTTTCTTTTGAGCCGCATTTTACCCCAAGTTTCCGGACGTTTTACAATGGTTTTATTATTTATTTAAACTTTGCAGGTCAATTTGAAAATCATTTTTTATAAATAAAAGTTATTTTATTTCTCATTTTTGCGAGAAAGGCTGGTTTATCAATCCGTGATGCATTTTTTATAAATGATTTATAAACAATCAATTTTACACCATAAAAATCATTTGTTCGGAATCGTAACAAATTTAGTCATATCCAGAATTTTACCAGAAACCGATTTCATGCCTAAAAAAAAAGTTTCCGAAAGTTTAAAAACAATTTCAATTATTTATTTAGAAACAAAGAAATTTTTTCAAACTGTCCTTACGATCTATTTTTTCAACAGAAATTATTCATCTCAGGACAGTCTTCTAATCATCAGCATTAGATTTTATTTTTCTGGCCATTTTCAATTAGCGATTTTTTGGTTCAAACGAGACTTATTTGGGAATATTTATTTTTCTCAGTGTTCTGTGATCGTTGATAAGTCGAGATTGGCTGAAATTGACCAATTTTTTAATCTCATTTTGCAGGTTTTTTAAGCTTCAAAATGAGACTTGACTCGTTCAAATTGTGTCATTTAGTCAGGAGATGTTTTAAAATGATTTAAGAAGGTTCATTGTATCTTGCCCTTCCCTTCTTCATTCTCGGCTTGTAGTTGTTACGGGGATTGATGTTTTTGGGGCTTTTCCAGTGTCGAGTGAGGAAGAGGAAGAGGAAGAGGAAGTCGAGGTGATGTATAACGAGGAGCAAGGGGAAACAACAAAGCCCAAGGAAATACAACTGCGTAGGGGATATGAATACCAAGTATCCGAGGATTTGGAGGAGTTAGCGAGACAACTCGAGCCTAAGTATCAACGCTACGCAAAGTGGCGGATCTGACCGGCCAGGGTCCAATAATTTCTCAATTTCCGTGTTAATTGACCATTAATACTGCTCACATTTCTTTTAAATATTGACATGATGAGGGATACTTTCAGTCATTAGCAGGTGAAATAAAATAATAAAAAAACAAGAGAAACAAGTAATGATCAACGACTTAAAATTAATAACACAACAGTCTTGTCATAAATGCATTTTCGATGATAAAGTCGTTGATGATTAAACTATAAATAATGTACTCTTAATAATACATTGTTTAACTAGTACCTATTACCTATAAAATGTACAAAGAAACGATGAACAAAAATAATGTGGTTTTTGATGTTTAGAATTTTATTTAGATGAGAATGTACAACGAGAGGTCCGAGGGACTCGTGCATGAATTGTAAATGACATAATACATAATGTAAATATAGTTATCTTCTCTTTATTGAAATACATTCTTTATATTCTTTATGTATCTTTGAACAATTGATACATATGGGATTATCTTATGCATGAAATTTCATGGAAAATCCTGGAGAATTCTATAGAAATTTCCATTCAATTTCTTTTGAAAATTATATTTTTGACCCATTTTATTGAAGAATGCCACAGCTTCATTTGATTTCATTTTTCTATACCACTGTTTTTATTGTGACATTTTCTATAGAAATTCGGTGATATGATTTTTCACTGAATTTTTTTTCTTTTCATAAAAAATATATCAAAGAAAATAACTAAAAAAAATTGAGTCAAAAAATTTATATAGAAAATATTCTATAGCATTTTACAGAATTCTATAGAGTATTTTCTGTGGAAGTTCTTCGGCGTAAATAAAAAGAGAAATAATGAAATGAAAAACTGAGAATATTTAAGCCGAAAATTCTTTAGGGAAAATATTCTATAGTATTCTATAGAATATCATGGATACTATTCTATAACATTTTAAAGAACGCTATAGAGTGTTTTCTATAGAATACAATAAAACGTAAATGTAAAATAATCTATAGATGATATTCTATAGCGTTCTACAGAATTCTATAGAATATTTTCTATAGAAGTTCGTCAGCTTAAATAAAAGTAGAAGTAAATGTAATGAAAAAAATTGTCGAGGAATTTTTATAGAAAATCTATAGCATTCTGCAAAACGCTATAGAATATTTTCCATTCAACATTTTTATTGAAAAAAAAACGCAGTAACAGCGGAACTTTCAAATAGAATCATCCAAAAACTAATAGAAATTTCAATCAAAATCTAATGGAATTTTCTAGCGAATTCACTAGGTTTTTCTATAAATTTTTTCGTATGCTAAAAGCAAATCATTGGGATGAAATCACATAATTCATAAATAGAAACGAAATACAATCTGTTTAACGAGATAATTACATTGCCACGGGTCTGAGGGTGCATCACAAATACGAAGAGAACATTAAAGTGTCATAATAAATAAATACTACACACCTAGGATTTCAGTAGAAAGAGAAATTGAAGAATAGCGAATGAGGATTAGATTCAGTTTATTGAACAGGGGTCAACATGCAGTGAATTTAAGCCACACTAAGCTTATTTGCCATTTCCGTATTTCAATATATGTATATACTAACGCATATGTACTTCGTGTGACTGCAGCAAACAGTTTCGCAGCTTAAAAAAAATAATAAATTGATGAATAAATGACAGGGGGTGTGGAACCTCTCGTGTACATATTATTTTTTCAGTATTCTGTTGATAATGTTTAATAGAGTTTATACATGTTATTAACGTATGTCAGAGTGATTTATTTGTAAATAAATTCGATTAACAAAACGAGTCGACGATCTTTATAATTTTCAAATGCCGGAATATGTGCAAAAATGTTAGTGAATTTGGAAGTAATGTTTCGTTTTTTATTTGTATCAACTTTATTTTTGTGTATTCAATTTTTTTTTGATGAATTTGATAATGCGAATTGATGAATTGAAAGTACTTATGTAATTTTTATTTTTGAAAAATGTCGATTATGCAGTTTTATTGCACCGTATGACACATTGAGTGAATTTTTTCGTACGAAATAAAGTATATTTTTTATTACCGAAATTTTAATGCCACTGGAGAGGGAAATACTCTGTTAGGTTATTGGATAAACAAAACTTTTAGTGTCAATCAGATGTATTTGTACATTCACTAATCACCCCGGATGATAAAGCAACCACGGATCTCCTTCTCGTTGAATGATTATTGTAGTAGACTAAATGATTGAAACCCCTTGTTTTGCTGAGAAAAGAGAAATTGAGGAGACGAGGGTGTGAAAGTATTACAGGACTTAATCAATAATAAATCCTAGGATTAGGAATTAAAAATCTGGAAAATACACGATTGTCGCCGCACCTTACGGAAAACCCCGAAATTTTTATTTACCCGAAAGGAATTCAGATTGACAAAGAGAAACAATAAATAATGAGTAATGACAATGTGTTTGTGGAATTTTTTATTTATTATACACCCAATTTAAACCTAGATAAAAATTAAAATTTTATGATTTTTAAGAAAAGAAATTTTTTTTAAATTAAGATTTCACTGAAAATAATAATGAAATTCCAAATTTTTTAGCTAGAAAAAAACAATTTTCCTAATTTACTTGAATTTTGAATGAAAATACGAATATTCAGTACCAAATTAATGTTTACTTGATTTTCCCTAATTTCTATTCATTTTAATGGAATAATTGAACTGGAATTGAAAATTTTCATTAATTTTTCATAAACTTTCGTATTCCTACTGACAAAATTCCTTGAAATTTCGATAAAAAAATTGAAAAAAATTTTTTAAAAATTCTCAATCTCTTTTAATAAAAAATGATCTGAACTAATCAAATGTCCGTTGAATTTAATTGGATTTCCCTGAAAATTCAATGAAATTCCAAATTTTTTAGCACCACAAAGACAAGAATTTCCGAATTTACTTGAATTTTCAATGAAAATATGAATATTCAGTACCAAATTACTGTTTCCCTAATTTCTATTGATTTCAACGGCACAATTGACTTGAAATCCACAGTTTCCATTGATTTTCCATAAAATCTCGAATTTCCAGAGCCGAAATTCCTTAAAACTTCATTCAAAAAAAAAATTTATTTTTCAATCTTTCAAAAAAGAAAACCGCATCTGAACCAATCAACTGTCCGCGCAATTCCCCGTTAATCCTCGAAAAAAAAATGTATCTTGGCTCCGTGCCAAGTATCAAAAACACAATGAATCGAGAATGGGCTAGAGTACGAGAAACGGAAATAAATACCCGGAGCGCAGCCGCCGGACAATAATTCACCCCGCTAAACCCGTCGGGCAACATCGTCACCACTCGGCTCCATGGAGGGTGGATATTTTTTTTATACCCAAGGGGAGGATGAGCTTCACCCAGTGAACTAGCAACCTCCAGTTAGTTGCCTACCTCCCATGATCGCGCAAGCGGCCCAACGTAGTCGTAGCACTACGCGTCGCAAAGAATACAAGTAACAACAGGGACTATGCCTCTCCACCCCCGCTGTATTATCTCGATATAGTGTTGTTTGACCTCGCCGGATTTACACTACTGGGTATGTACAATTTTTTAAATGTTAATAATTCGATAATCAATAACAATCGGTCGCCCACACGAATAAAAAAATAAAACCCGTCGAGATAGTGATTTCCTGGTGCCACTGGAAAGCCCGGAAAATTTTCCTCGGGATGAAAAAGCCACCCGTTGTGCCCCACTAGCTATAAATTTCGTGAGATAAAAAAACTGCTGAATTTGAAAACCGCAGGAACGAAAAAAAAAAATTCCGGACTAAATGCTCAACCCACGAGAATTTTTTTCTCTCTCCCACCATTACTTATTCCATTAGTCTAAAATATCCCGAGAGTTTTAATCTCCCCGGCTCCATCCCCGATAAAAATCCAGCGGAATATCTCCCACTGAATGAAACATTGTTGAATACGCGTGGGATTAATCATACATTTGAGGAGTAAGTCGTAATGAATTTTAACGGATCAATTGAAACCTGGGGATTTCGAGAACAACTGTTTCCGGGAATAGAATTTTCACCGATAAATTGATAATGGTAGAACACGACTTGATGACTGCTCTTCAATTTATTATTAGATTTTACCCCCTCCCCCAGTGTAGTTCGGTAGATTAAGTGGAAAGAGTTGAAATGCACTTGAAACGCGCGGCAAATCAAATACGATAATATCTCACGTATTTCATGCTGCACTTGACATTGAGTGGATCTTCTAGTGGTTGTTAAAATGACTCCAAAAAAGGAAGAGTGATAATTGATATGAAAATATTCAATTCAGGGAGTAACTGTTGAATATACAAGCGCCAGTGGGTGGAGGGTGGAAAAAAAATACTTTGATATAATTAAATCGGCGATCAAGGTTTTTTCTTTTGTAAGTTGAAACGCTTGTTTCGCTAACGTAAATGTTGTCGCTGGGTAAATTCAGTGGAGGAGATGTTACTTGGTGCATTGTACCATCTCAAGTACAGCAAAAAAATCATGGCCTTGTGCGGAAATTGCAGTAGCCGTCGTGGATTTTGAGACATTCAATCCTATTTTGCTCGTTTCGCTCATTTTGTTTTATAAAATGTATGTGGAAACATTTGCCATCCTTTCTGGTTTTTAAAAATTCAATATGAATATAATTATGAGCAAGTTTAACGCGTCTAGTGTTCATTTCGCTTACTCTGCTCGTTTCGTTCACCTCGTGCATTTAATTAGTAAATATATATCTCGGAAAATTTCGCTATTCGTCCGAGATTTTCTGATGTTTAATAAACGGTAAAATATGAGTAAATTCAATACGTCATCCGCTCGTTTTGCTCATTTCGCTCATTAAAAAAATAAAATGTATGAAAACAGATGGCAAAATTTTGCCATCTTTCCTGGATTTCTTCATATTTGATCAGAATATGAATATGAGAGAGTTTAAATCGTCTACTGCTCATTTCGCTCGCTCTGCTCGTTTGCGCTCACCTTCCACAATTAATTACGAAATATATATCTCGGAAAATTCAGCCATTCGTCAGGAATTTTCTGATGATCAAAAACATCAAAACACGAGCAAGTTCAATAAATCATGAGCTCGTTTTGCTCATTCTGCTCGTTTAGCTCAATTTTTCTCCCCGAAAAAACGATGAGAATGTTCACCGTGAAAATTTATCTTGAATGTTTGAAAATAATTCACTCGTTTTATTATTTTACCCAGATTTAACTAATTTCGCTCATTTCGCTCTGTGAGAATTCGCATCCAAAAATCTCAATACTTGCTTCAGATTTCGACGCAGCCAGAGACAAACCAAAACATGATTGAAAATTATTTTTTCGCACTACCAAAAATGCATAAATAAAAAATTGTCTCAATTTCGCAATGTTTATTTAAAAAAACACTCGTGTGAAGTGATATCATGTAGTTTTTCCACTTCGCAACAGCTGCATAATTTTCCAAGAAATAAAATAGAATACGAGACTAGAGCAACATCTATACAGGGGTATAGAGTCACATGCTGTGACCATCCCAGAATTGAAAAAAACACATGTAGAAGATTAGAATGTGTGGGAATAAGTCATAGCGATAGAATGAGGAAAAGGGCGGTCTTTGTACAGACCAGTGTACAGACTGGTATTAGTGTACAGTAAAACGAGGGAATAAACGTTGCGGTTAGACTCGTGTGCGACTCAGCGCAACGAACGCGACACAATAATCAGTTGTGCACGAGAGTTTTAACGTGCCGAGGCGTCGTTCTCCTCTTAATGGGACCCCAACAATCACTGGGAGGAAAATATAATTTTTTTTTTAGAGTAACGAAGAAAATCGGAATAAAAGGTTCTTTCAAAACTCCGCAGATACTCGGGGCGGCGGAATAGCGTGCGCCTAGACTACTCGTAATACATTGCTTTTTCATAAAGTAACTAGTACCGCTGAATTAAATGCTATTACTGTCGGATATATCGTGAGCAGGAAGGCCTGAAAGTTGTCGGGGTGACGTCACGCTCTTTCTTTTCTCTCATGAGTGGGTTTTTTTTTCGGCCGTTTTCGCTTCTACGGGTGAATTGTGCGGGTCTTGTGAATTGAATGAAACACAAGTTGCAGAATTTATGAGGGGAGAGACGTGGTTGCGGGAATAATGGGGGAAACAAAGGAGACACTTGTGATATCTTCGCCTTGATTGTAAGTGTTAATTAATAGCGAGTCCGGAATTTTGGGTTCTGGGGGCGACAGGGCAAGGGGTCAGTAGTAGTGGTCAATAGTTGGGGATATGCCATGAATTGAATTGAAAGAAATAGACGTCATTTCGGCACGGGAGTTTCTGAAGTTAATTTTTTATTTCACTTTGGAATTCGGTTTTTTCTGGGGAATTCTCGTTTTTGTGGAGGGTTTGTCTTGGTTTTTCAGGTACAAAATTGGGGAGGAAGGGGAATTTTGAGGACGTAATGGTGAGGATAGAAACAATCTTCGATAGGTCGATGGAAAATCGATCGCTTCGGATTTAAAATATCTTATTTTGAAGAATGGATAATGTCTTTCAAAACTAGGCAAGAATAATTTCGCTCACTGCAGTTGGAGAAATAAAATATAATTGAAGGTGAATGTCAAAAAAAAGATTGAAAATTCAGTTCTTGCCTGAAATATTCATTAATTTAAAAAATGGTCAAAATCAAAGAATTGAAGCGTTATTTTTAAGAATGGGTATAACATGAAATAATAATGAAAATATTGATTTAAAAACCAAATTTATGAGGCAAGGGAACTGTTTGCAATTGAAAAAATTGAAGATTAGATTTTTAATCGTGGAACAAGTCTAACATAATTTTTTTTTAGAATTCGATGAAAAATCGATCTTTTGAGGCTAAATGTACCTGCAAATTTACACTCACTTCACTTGTACAGAAAAATCCGATTAAAATTTATTTCAAAACGAAAAATAAAAATTTGGTTCGTGTGTAAAACATTCATAACTAAAAAAAATCGTAAAAATCAAAAGATTAAAACGCTATAAAGAATGGGTATAAGGTACATAATGATAATGAAAATATTTACGATTTAGAAACCAAGTTTATGGGGCAGGAGAAATGTTTACGATTGGAAAAGATGAAGATTAGATTTTTAATTTTATTCACCACAATTGAAAAACAAGCGGGAAATTCCATTTTGCACATCATTTTTTTCTATCGAATGTGATTTGAAGGGACATTGAACCAATTCTTTCAACTCACCATTCAATGAATTCAGAAATTTTTATTTATCGTGGGACAGCCGATTTTCAAAAAATTCGAGAATTCTAAAAATTGATAAATGAATTAAATTTTTCATTTGAAAAAAAAATATATTCCATCGATTCATTAACGAATGCATGATATCACACAAAAAATCTAAAACTTAAATTCGACCGCCTCCAAAGCTTCCATTCGGAAGTGAAAAAGCCTCTCACAATTGAAGAAATGAAATTTAAAAAATATTCTGGAGATCGTAGCGTGGAGATATCCGAGGTCATGACAATTCGGTGGGTAACGAGTGGAGTAAAGGCCTAAGGGCGAACACCAAACGAAAATAGAAAAAGGGTGGAGAGACTACAGGTGGCCAAAGCGCAATGCAATATTGTTGCCGTACAGATACCACAATTCAACAGTGAGAGAGAGAGAGAGAGAGAGAGAGAGAGAGAGAGAGAGAGAGAGAGAG
>NW_021680582.1:19852-43666 GCF_001412515.2 Diachasma alloeum
GAGACAGAGAGAGAGAGAGAGAGAGAGAGAGAGAGAGAGAGAGAGAGAGAGAGAGAGAGAGAATGATAGTTGGCGCGCATTTTAACACATTTGTAGGGTAAAACCTGTGAAACGTAACGGCAGGTCGCTCGGTTCGCTTGGCAAATACGGTATATGTAATAGTGGAGAACTATATAACTTGGTGTGGTACGCGCAGCGAGAGGAGAGTGCTTTCCTTGGTAATCAATACTCATCGTAGCGTCTCTCTCTAGCGACTGGGAAAAATCTCTCGCTGATGAATATCTCCGACAATGAAATTTATCAATTTACGACCTTTCTCTATCTTTTCATTTTTTTTATTAGGTTTTGTTTTATTATCTGATGCCGCCGGAGCTTTTAAAGATGATGTACTGGGGTAGAGTTCAATGGAGTTTGAGAATAACATCGTGAGGGGTTTTATATGGGAGCTCTTGTGGTTCTAGAGAGGACGAGGAAAATTTAATTCAACGGAAAAAAAATTTTCTATCCAGAAAAACGGAAAAAATTTCTTGATTTGTGGCTCATTTTGCTCATTTCGCTGAAAAAAATGACAAAACATGTTTTTTTATTTTTGGAGCCTCAAAATATTTAGGAATGACTGGGATATGTAAATGGGCTGCTAGAAGCTTAATTTGCTCGTTTGGTTCTCTCCGCTCCCCTCGCTCAGTTCATTGTCTAGAAGGACCCGTAAAATAAATTCACTAAAATATAAAAATTGAGCATCCTGAGCGGAACTCGCTCATTTAGCTTTATTCGCTCATTTGGTGACACGAAAGAAAATTAGTGGAATTAAATTCCCATAACATTTGAATGCCAGACTATTCCGAAATTCTTGAAATATTCGAGAAATTCATTTTACGATCTAAATTTGCTCATTTGTCTATTTTCTCTCACTTCGCTCGACAGAAATGTATCCGTAAAAATTCTATGATCGTCTTTACTTCTCAAGATGTACAAAATCATTGAAATATGAGAATAATGGACTGATAAGTGTCCATTTCGCTCATTTCGCGCCGCTAAGCTGACCGACCTCGTCCATTAATTTTATCACTGGAATCAGATTTTTTGTCTATTCATTGAAAAAATGATATTATTCATTGCAGAGGGGCAATGGTGCACCTCCCTTAGCGCCTGGATATGGTAACTATGAGCTCCGAAAAGTCCGCCAGTCGGCGTAAACCCATTGACAGCGGCGGTAGTTGTTCAAAAAATACCAATGAACAACACAATGCCAGTAGTAAAGGTAGAATTGGTACGACATCGAAGAGAAAGGAGGAAACGACGACGACGGATGCTACTGTCAAAACTGGAGTTGCCGTCGATAGGCCAAAATCAACTGCAACATGCGCCGAAGACAGTCCCAACTACGTCGTATACAAGAAGGTGATGATCTGACAAATGAAAAATTATTTCAATTGGGAAAAAGTGGAATTGCCAAACTTTCTCACGGAAAAATTAGAGGAAAGAAAAACCAGTCGTTACGCCCTTTGTAATTGATGGAATTAATTTTTGTAATGTTAAAAAAAAAATAGGGCAAACACGTCTCAAGTGCGAAGAGAATAAAAACTTTAATTCGAGAAAATTCATTCCTCTGTGAATGATAATATGAGTGAGATGAATTGGTCTCGGTAAAATAGAGAATTAAAAAAAATGGGTCGCTTGATCGATCGCTTTCAGCCGTCAATCTGTCTTTTAAAAATCTCCTTTCGTTTCAAGTTGTATTTGTGTGAAGCTTTTATAGTGTCATTTTACCATTTTCACTTGTTCCTATGTTTTCGGAGATGAAATTGATCGATTAGGGAACACCTTCTGCTAAAAATATCAGCAAATCCATCTGTCTCACAGTTCGATGGACCCTATCTAAACATTTTTTTTTCTTTTTCTTTTCAGATGGAATCTATAGTCGAAAAAATGTTGGACGAGACTAATGGTGTCCCAGTGAGAACTGCCAAGACATTTATGACGAAGATTCCTTCGGTTTTTACGGGTAAATTGAGTGGAATTCAGGGGGCGAAGCGGTAAAATGGTTCAAGTCGTTTTTTACTATGGACCAATTTTCAATGAATATCTCGGAATCTGAGACAGATAACAAATTTTTTGTTATTACTTTTTTTTGAGGGCGAATTGAGAGCTACGAAAAAGGTCTTATCATCAATTTCACTATCTCCCTTAGATTTGGAGATATTTCTCAAAAACTCAGCTAATAGCTAATTCAATGGAAAAATTGCAAGAAAAATTTTTTGCATTTCCATTGGGGATTGAAATTTTCATGTTTTTATTTCTTCGATTTTGTGATCAGAGATTTAAAAAAATGAAAAAATTTGTGTCAAAGAGTTTCCAGAGAATAAATATTGAAAGAATAAATAATGCAGGAAATGAAAATCTGTTGACCCCTTTCTATAAAATATCCATCCACAATCGGTAAAAAAAATTAATAGACTTTTCATGAACTCCCGGTAAAAATTCAATAGTTTTCGACGATTTTTTTTTAAATTTAGGTACAGACTTGATAGCCTGGATGATGAAGAACATGGACATTGATGATCAAGAGGCTCTACGTGTAGCTCATTTGATGGCCTCCCATGGCTACTTTTTTCCCATCGACGATCACTGCCTCACTGTAAAGAATGACAACACTTTTTATCGATTTCAAACGCCCTACTTTTGGCCATCAAACTGTTGGGAGCCAGAGAACACCGATTACGGTTAGTCGAAAAACGCAAAAAGCCAGACGAATTAATTCACCCGACAAATCAATTAATTCACCAATTAAATCCCCAAATTTATCAATCAGCTGTTTACCTCTGTAAGCGCACAATGCAGAATAAAACACGCTTGGAATTGGCCGACTATGAAGCGGAGAATTTAGCAAGACTGCAGAAGATGTTTTCGCGCAAGTGGGAATTTATATTTATGCAAGCTGAGGCGCAGAGTAAGGTTGATAAGAAACGTGATAAATTGGAGAGAAAGGTCCTGGATAGCCAGGAGCGAGCATTCTGGGATGTGCACAGGCCTATGGTAAATATTTTTCATTTAATGGAGCAGCGAACGGGAAATGTCAATTTCATTTTATATTCCCACTGAATGTATCTAAATCTAAAAGAGGTTGGAAAATTTCGGGGGAAATGTGGGCGAAAAATCCACCGAGAGGAATGCGGAAGACGGAATTATGAGTCAATCCAACGTGATTTATGCTCATTTCTCTCATTTCCTTATTTTCGCTCATTTATCTCTGCATAAAGAATAGGTTCAAAAATTCTGTAATTTTTCTCAGATCTCGCGATCTTTAATAATTGAAATATAAGCGAAAGTGAATTATCTTTGGCTCGTCTCGCTCATTTCTCTCAAAAATTAATGGAGAGAATTCTAATTATTCCTTTGGATTCTAGAATATTCAGCATGAATTGAAACCTGAAATAAAATTATCTGTGTCTTACTAATTTAGCTCACTTCGCTCCACTAGAATTACCCAATTCCAATTATTTTATTCCACGATATTCCATCAAAAATTAAAACAGAGAGAATGCTCATTATTTCCTTTGGATTCTGAAATATTTACCATAAATTAAACCCTGAAATAAAATTATCTGCATCTTGCTCATTCAGCTCCCTTCGCTCCACTAAAATTACCCAATTTCAATTATTTTATTCCACGATATTCCATGAAAACTAAAAACTGAGGGAGAATTTCGTGTTATGCACTAATTTCGCTCACTCCCTACACTTCGCTCATCTGGCTCCGTACACGGTATGTTCCGAAAATGCGCGTCATCTGTCGTATTTTATAGTATCTATCAAGAACATGAACATCAGCGAAATGACACCATCATTTGTCAGTTTCGCTCGTTCCTCTCATTTTGCTCATGTCATTCGACGAAGATTATTCCGAGAAAAAATTTCCCAAACCCCTAAACCTCACGATATCCAATAAAAAATGAAATTAAACGAGATAGACTCATTCCCTTTCCCTCCGTAATCAATCAATATTAATTATGCGACCAGCAATGACAGATAATAATCGTAACATCCAATTGCACCTGCAGCCGGGCTGCGTCAACACAACGGAATTGGATATAAAGAAAGCATGCAGAACAAACAAACCAATGGTAAAAGCCAGTAAACATCTACAACTGGGTGTTGCCGGTGGAAGAATATCACCAACTCACGCTGATGCGGATATTACACCATCGAGTGAGAGTATACAAAGGGAAATAGACATGCTTAAACAACGACTCGACAGAAGAAACATTAAGGTCTCCAAAGTTGCTGAAGCGTGAGTTTTCAATTAATCACAATAATGCATTCACTGTTTCAATATACAATGGCTCAGTTACATGAATAATTTTGTAATCAATTCGCAGTTTGATTGGATACTTTGAACAATACGTCGAGTATGATCCATTGTTTACACAGCCGGAGTTCAGTAATCCGTGGATATCGGATAGTACGGAATTGTGGGAGCAGGAGAAAATTGCGTAAGGACTTTAATCATCTTTGTATTCTGGGAATTATCATTTCAATTGAACATTGAGAATTCAATTAATTTAATTCTGTTTAATTTCCATTAGGAAAGACGTCTCAGCGAGAAGAGTCAAGCGATGGGGCTTTAGTCTTCAGGAGCTGCTTCAAGATCCCATTGGGAGAGAGCAATTTGTCAAGTTTTTGGAGATGGAATATAGCAGTGAAAACCTCAAGTAAGTATTCGTTTGAAAATGAATTCATTTGGATGTTGAAGAAATAATAATTTTAGTGAATGCAAAAATTTATGTAATGAATTACTGATTAAAGGTTTTGGGAGGCTGTTCAAAATTTGAAAACACTACCTCAACGAGACGTTCAGGCTAAGGTAGAGGAAATATGGAATGAGTACTTGAGGCCAGACGCTAGCTGTCCAATCAACGTTGATTCACGATCATTCGAGCTTACAAAGAGAAATTTAGAGAAGCCAGATCGTTGGAGTTTTGACGTTGCTGCCGCCCATGTTTATCATCTCATGAAGACTGACAGCTATGCGCGCTATCTGCGGTCAGAAATGTACAGAGATTTTCTAAATGGATCTAAGAAGAAGGTAATTATTTAATTTGACAACACACATCCTAATCCCCGATTATTTTTAATGAGATAATGGATTAAACTGCGTTATTAATTGAGATTGTGCGATTTCCTTTCAAATTTTAGGCGTCTGTTAAAGGGATTCGTAGCATTGTACCATTTGCTGGGAGAAAGGATAATGTAGTACCGTAAGGGGATCGCAGGTGGAATTCAATTTTTGGTGTCTGATAGAAACTTCAATTCAGCCTGTATTTTATGGTGAATATTATATATTTTTTTCAACTTAAAGGACGATTTTCTGGAATTGAAGTCAGTTGAAATACCCGAGTTGTTCATTTGAATGAAAGGAATTGCTCATTTCGCTCTGGAAAAATGTGTGGATGTGGAGGTTTTTTATTTCCTATGAATTTTTAGATCTTTGGTGGTGATATCGAGGAATATTATCGCGGATTGCGCTTGTTTCGCTCATTCTGTTCATTTTGCTCCCTTCGCTCCGATGAATATATACGTAATTTCTGAAATTACTATGAACTTCGAAACAAAATTATTCAAATTGTGCTCCTTACGCTCCCTAAACATTTATTCATACCCATTTTTATAATTTTCCAAATGCGAGAAATTGCGCTCATTTTGTTCTGAAAAATTTGAGGTTGAGACTTTGATACCTACCTTGAACATTAGGATATACGGCAACAATTCTCTGAACTGTGATTAAAATCGAACGAAATTAGGCTTTTTTGCTCATTTTCTTCGTTTTGCTTATTTCCCTCACAAGAAAATCGAGATAATTTTTCACTGTTTCTTATAGTTTCCGAAGAATCGAGTACATCGCTGGATTATGAGTGTAATGGATCCGAATCTAGCTCACTTTGCTCATTTCGCTCATTTCGCTCCTCAAAAATATATCAAAATATTTTGATATCTCTCCTAAATTCCAAGATATTCAGCAAAAATCTAGAAAAAAACCTTTAAAAAACAAAACAACTCATTAATTGTTATTCAACATCGATTTAATTCGAGTAAATCATTTCTAATAATACTTCATCTGACGTTAATTGATCTATTTTTTCTTTCAGATGCAAATTATTAAATGTATATAAAGCAATGAAGAAATGACTAGCCATAAGAAGAATCATGATAAAATTTAGAATCGTTGATAATAGTTCAGGTGATTATTTTTTGTCACTGTGCAATGAAACACGCGAACATAATATCTCCCTGAAACACTGAATAATTGAATTGAATAAAAAAACATATTCTCAATGGGCGGCAATTCACTCGTCATTGCGCAAACGTGTTCAATAATATTTAGATTCATGTGTAGATGAACACGAAATAAGAATTAATGAATGAATTGCCCATAACTATCAGTAGCCAAAATGTGAATTGAGAGATTGGGGAGAGGACTGTGTGTCCAAATTTGTAAATAGCTCATGTTTTTTTAAGTTCAACAAAATGAAAATGATTCCGATATTTTTGTTAATTTATTAATTGAGTAATGAAAATTGTAATGCCATGGGAATTCAAAAATTTTGCAATTAAACGTAATTGTTAAATTCTACATAATTTCGAGGTGCTTTTTCCAAAAGATGTGGAAATACATTTTTTTGCGATATAAATGGCTGTATGTGTATAGAGATTGAAATTATAGATTCGAGGTGAATAAAAAGAAAAACATTTGTTCTTGTAGATATGGATATAGAAGATGGTTGATGAAATATTATTTTCAGTAATTCATTAAAATAATTATCGGAAATGAAGTAATACATTCAGTTTATTGTTTTTCATTCATACCTCTCATTGTAAATGTATAAAATTGAGAATTGAAGACTTATCGGAGATACTAGGGAATAAAATCATCTCATTCATTTTGACATGTACGACTGATTCATTTCATACAATCACAAGAGTCATTTTCAATTGTCACGTTGCATTCTTAATTATGATTAATCTACATGAGTCATACCAGTGCAGTAATACATAATAATGGAGAATAAAAATACACTTATCATTAAATTCTCGTTAGGGTCCATCTGCATCCGTGGAATTACTAAAGGATGGCCTCTGATGAATGGCATTGAGTAAAGAGGACAAACACATGAGTAATGAGAATTATATCTATAATTGGGTTTTCGAGGAGTTACTTTTCCCGGATTTTATCCGTGAAAGTTTTAGCGAGCCACACTTTTCATCGCATTTCAATGTTTGACAACTATTTCGTACGAAGTTCATTGGTTTTTTCATGTGACAATACATTTATAAAAATAAAACTAGAAATGTGAAGAGAAAAATGGGCACATTTACGTCGAAATCATGCGAAAAATGTGGCTCGAAAATATGTTTACGACCAAAAATTCACTGAAAACCCATAGGATGTCGGGACCGCGGACTGTTAAGTACAGACAACTAATTAAAAAATCCCCAGAAATTCCATATTAATCCCCCCCACAATGGACGGACTAAGCTTGAGCAGTAGAAGCACCCCGGAGAATGCTCCCTCCATTCCTTTTTGTACAATTCCTTAACATACATGACTAGACATAAATACAAATGATATAAACGTCTAAAGTGGAGTAATGAAACGAATAATACGATAATAAGATGAGTTAACTTCCATATGGCAGAATGCAATCAATAGTCCTTCATCGTCGTCAAGCAACGTCGATCTCCTTCTTGTTCCTCCTGATGATGGGGACCGCAGCCCACAGGGCTGTCCCCAGTATAAGAATGATCCCAAAAGCCAGGAAGATCGGCTTGTACGTGCCGACCTGTTCGTAGATAACACCGCAGACGGGTGGTCCGATCAGCTGAAGAACCCCATTAACGAACAAAGATATTCCGTAAGAAGAACTGAGCTTCTCCGTCCCCAGCATGTCCGCCAGGATGACTGTGGTGATGCCGATGTACATCCCCGAGGACAAGCCGAACAGCGCGCAGAAGAAGGACAGCATGGTGTAGGTGGTCGCCATCGGCAGGAGCGCAAGGGCGATTCCACTGAGGCCCAAGCCCCCCACAAAATAATAATACTTTGGTATAAAGTCTATGTCCGACAGCGAAGCCCCTCCAATCCTTCCCACCAAGTCCAACGCCGAAACAATCGACAACAGCAAAGCCGCCGAGTTCCTGTCGAAGCCTTCGGAGATCGCGTAAGACGGCAGGAGAATCATGAAGTTGGTGTTGCTGATCGCCGACGTCGAGTTTGATATCAGGATCACCAGGTAGATGGGGTCCCTCAGCACACTCAGGTCGAAGAAGTTCTTCGCTGAACTGGTGCTCTCTGCGCTGCTGGAGGAGCTGTCGGACGTGTTAGAGTTCTTACGGGTTGACGACTCCTTCGTCACCTCTAGGGCTTCGGATTTAGCGCTCGTTCTGGATCTTCGCTTCTTTCTCTCCTGCGTCTTGAAGAGTCTTCTGAACATGTTCGGGACGTTCATCCGAGGGGTCAAGGCTATCGGGCCCATTTCGGAAACAATGCTGTGTTGGCGGGACAAGTGGAAGCCGCCTTTCGCGCTCTTTCTCGCTGAGTTGGTGCGGCTTAAGGGAGGGGTCGGGATGACTCCTGGGGTGATCACCTTGATGGTACCAGCCTCGCAGGTCATGGCGGTTGCCGTTTCGTCCAGGCAATTCTTCTCGTTCTCGTTGTTCTCGACGTTTTCCATTTTCTCGGGGATCGGGGGGTCGAGTTCTTTGTTGTGCCCGCAGTCTTCAGCCGTTTGGGTTGTGCTCAGCTTTCGCTCCAGCTCTTTGGAGAGATCGTCCAGGCGATCGTGACCAGAGGAATGCGCGGGCTTAATTTCGTTGATGTTTTCTATCATCATTTGGGGCGACTTTGTTGACTCGTTTTCTTCTAGAGTCAACGCCTCATTGTCGATTCCGTCAATGGCCACTTCCTTCATGTGCTCCTCCACCGGATGATAAAGAAACGCACACACCAGTGTATTCAACGTAATTGCACCCATAATCAATACTGCGCCTCTGGAATTACGAACAAAGGGAAATGAAGGGGGAGAACGCTTGCTGGCGATGGTTACTGGTTTTGCGGGGGTTTTTGTTTACGTCGGGATTTGCATTGTGAATAGGACATTGGTGTTTTACATAAGATGTATTTTGAGAATGGCGGCATGCGATATTGTGGGTCGCGTGTTGGTACAGGATCGTGACGATTAGGTAGTTGAGATACAAATGCGTCACTTTGACCGTCATATGACCGGCGCAATTTTCTATTTTTCCTGTATGTAAATGCATTTTTTTTTCATCAATTTTTAGGTGAATTCGTGGTGTATTGGCCTAATGTGCAGATTTTGAAATGGCAGTTTTCATGTATATTTAGAGCAAACAATTTTTTTAGATCTATAATGAAAAAAATATGTGTTATAAATAAACATTTATTTATTTAATATTTATTTTTTTATTGATTTTCGTAAATGTGTATTTTGAAATGAAATTTTTAGGTGAAACTTTTTTTTTAAATCTATAATGAAAAATTTTTGTTATAAATAAACAGTTATTTATTTTATTCATTCATTTAATATTTATTTCTTTATTTATTTTTTAATGTGCATTTTAGAATGGAATTTTTCGTATATATTTAGATCAAAATATTTTTTTAAATTTATGACCGTCACAAATTAAAAATTAATTGTGACCGTCATTTTTTAGTCATATTACGCATTCTCAAAAATGACGGTCATTTTGCATCTCTAAGAGACGAAAGAGGCAAGTCAGGGTTTTTTTTTTAATTTCTGGTGATCGAGTGATGCATGTAATAATTATGATGATTGATTTGGGGAAATATTGTGGGGATTGTTACCTGTGACCGAAGTGATTCAGAAGAAACTGCAGGAACGGGGGGAGGACGATTGTTCCGATTGCACTTCCGGATATGCAGAGGCCTGTTGCAAAACCACGGAGTCTCTCGAAGTAGGCGGTCACGATGTAGACTGTCGGGGGGAAGGTCAGGCCAGCACCTATGCCCACCATCACTCCGTAGCTGAAGTTCACATTGATGATTTTTTTTTTGTAGAAATACGTTTTTTTCAGGTGAGGTTGGTGTTTGAAAAATTGATTGTTTATAAATTCTTTATAAAAAATGTTCGTAACTCTCAAAAATTGCAGTTTTTTATTTATTTCACCAGTCTTCCTCCAAAATTAAGTTTTCTAATTTCTTTTCAAATTTTTAAAATGTTTTCTAACGGCTTAATACCGAGATTCAAATTCAGACCTGCAAAGTTTAACTAATAAAATCATTGAAAAATGAAAGCTCTGGTGTTAGACTATAAAAGTAGAAAAACAATTCAGTCGATAAAAAAAGCCAAAGTCCTTGGATGTCCTTAACAAAAATCTTCCGTAAATTCCGAGATATTTTCAAAAAACTAATTTTGAAGATGAGTTAAAGTCATTTCATTCGATTCACCACTGAACAAAATCCTGAATTTCCTTCAATTGACTCACTCGTGTGGCACACACGAGTGATAACAAATGTCGTCAATAGCATAATTGAAGTGAATAAAAAAACGGTAAAATAAAGAATCGTCAAAAAATTCCACAATAATTTTTCTCCTTACCTAACATAGAGATAGGACACGGAAGTGGCGAAATAACTGAGCATCATTCCACTGGCGGCAAAGGCACCGCCTATTAGCGTAACCGTTTTGTAGGAATATTTCATGGAGAGGACGCTGGATAGTGGTCCTGTTTCGGAGAAGGAGAAAAAAAAATAAAGTGATCGAATAAAATTAGCATATCGAGGGGCCTCGGGCTGGAGAACGGAAAAATTATTTACCGAGTGAACTGTAGAGGAAGTAGCAGAGGGCGGGCATCCACGATGCTGAGGTGGGTGAAGCCTTGAAGACCTGGAGAAACTCGACAAAGAGAACGCCGAAGGACTTGACCGTACCGGGGATGAGGAAGTTGACAGAAAGGGCAGATATCAGGACAACCCAGCCCCATCCACCGTCCGGTGGAACCAGTTTTGTTTTCGTCATTTTTCCTCCTTTAACCATTTCTCTTTCCTCCTGGGGTTTTAATGTCAATACGATATCTCCTTGGGTTGATACAATCGTGGGAATGAGTCAGCTTTTGTCTGGATTTATGTGAAATACAGGGATTTATTTTAAATTATTGGTCTGACATCAGTTAATATGTAGTAGACCTAGGCGAAACATAAATAATATAGTTTTCGGGGAATATCGCAGGAATGGAGCGAGATACGAAAAATTTTGTCTCTACCTTTTTCGTAGAAAAAAACAGAAGCTACAAAAAAGATATGAATGTTAATTTATGTATCTCTAACCCATCTCGAGATATTCATCAAAAACAAAATCCAGAATTGGGTCTTCTGGAATATGAATGTAAACACGAATCCATCGACACGAAATTCATCACTGGACATAGCCTCCTGACATATATATCAAGAATGGAACACTGCGAAGTGAAGGGATTAATGTAAAATACGAGGATGAATTTTGATTTTTTTGTCTGACCTCACTCGCCAATATCTACTAGTCCTATCCATGCCATAAATTCTAGTTTTTGGGGAATATCTCAGGGATGAAGGGAGTTACGAAAAATTTCATTTCTACCTTTTTTGCAGCTCTTGTTTTTTTCTACAAAAAAGGTTGAGACGTAAAATTCTCTATCTCCAACCTATCCCGAGATATTCATCAAAAACAAAATCTAGAATTGGGTCTTCTGGAATATGAATGTAAACACGAATCCATCGACACGAAATTCATCACTGGACATAGCCTCCTGACATATACAAGAATGGAATACTGCGAAGTGAAGGGATTAATGTAAAATACGAGGATGAATTTTAATTTTTTTGTCTGACATCACTCGTCAATATCTACTAGTCCTATCCATGCCATAAATTCTAGTTTTTGGGGAATATCTCAGAAATGAAGGGAGTTACGAAAAATTTCATTTCTACCTTTTTTGCAGCTCTTGTTTTTTTCTACAAAAAATGTTAAGACGTAAAATGCTCTATCTCCAACCAATCCCGAGATATTCATCAAAAACAAAATCCAGAATTGAGTCGTCTCGAATACGAATGTAAACACGAATTCATCGACACGAAATTCATCACTGGACATCGCCTTCTGGCACAAATATATCAATAATGGAATAATTCGGAGTGATCACCGAGACTCACCAAACAAATTGATTCTATAAATTCATTACTGTCTCATCCCACTGATACGAATCAACCGAGAATAAAGTAAATTCAGGCCAATAACGATTCATGGCACATTGTTGTTGGTCGCTACTCGATGACAAACTGTCTCCCGAGAGACCGCAATTCGGTGGTTCTCTCAACTGGCGGTTTTATCCCAGCGCGCGGTTTAAACATCTACTGTTGGAGCAATAAAGCACCACGTGACCCCCTGCCAAGCGCAAATCATCGAGCAACTCCAGTGGTCTACTACCTCTTTGGCTTTTTTTTTTTCATCTCTCTCTGACTGTTGTTTGAAGGCACTCCTACCGACGGTGTAACGGTATACCTGTATGTATTACGGAGAGACTACCCCCATTACATGTTTATTCTTAACTAGAATTACCAAATGGAGGATTAAAATAAATGTCCTACTTTTTGGAATTTGTCATTAAGGATTTCATTTTGATGACTCGACGATAAGAATAATACAATATTTTTTTGCTTTCCGCTAATTTTTTTATTTTGTTTTCTCGTTTCAATAGTGGAATTTCGGGCTTACACAATGAATTTAATTTTTTTTTCAATTTTGCAATTTCAAATTTAAATATTGAGAATAATCCCATATTTTTACACCAATTTTGGTCTTTTTTTCAGTAATAATTACATGCCATAACTCTATAAATCAAAATGTTTAAAATAAAGATTTATAAATGTTTTGAAATTTTCCTGTCGTTTGAGATTTTTTTTCTGGATTTTTTCTTATGGATATGAAAATTGAATGACAAATATTCAAGTATTGCTTGTTTATTAATTATTTCCAAAAAACTTGTAATATTGAAAAATTAGAAATTGATCAATTAATTTGTGGATTTTCTTCAATTCTTTGAAATTTGAAATTTAAATTTGCAGAGTAATCCAATATTTTACGGCAATTTTTTTTCTTGAATGTTTTTTCCTTTTTAAAATTTTTAATTTGAAATGTAAATATTAAAAATAATCTAATTTTTTTACCGAAATTTATTTCTTCTTTTTTTATTAATAATAATTAGATGCGCTAAGTCAATAAATTGTAATCAATCATCATCAATTTTTTAATTTGAAAAATTGAAATGCGTCAATTATTTCATAGATTTTTTTATTAAAAAAATTCTATCCTCTTCATAAAATTCAATGTCAATTGAATTTAAAAATTAGACACCAATTTTTTTCCTAAAAAATTGAGTGTTGAAAAAAATTCAATTTATCAATTATTTGATAAATTTTTGTCAAAAATTCTTTCAAAATTTATTCGCTCAATAAGCCGAAACTATTGTCATAATATATTAATATTTAATTCGTTACAACTACTCGACGGATTTGGTGTTCTCTGGATTTTCATTTAGTTTTTATTCAAGGAAAGCAATTTGACGAGTGAAGGGAAATCCTTCATTCACAAACTTGTAGTTCTAACGCATCGATTAACGCAACGCAACGCACTTTGCACTCTCCTTGAATTTTCAACGGTTCAGTTCGAGTGCAGGCTTCACTCATGGGATGTAATCACCCGGTGCAGTCAAATGACTCCTTTGTTTGGAGTGAAAACAGAATAGTTGGCAAATTAGGAAAAATTTTAATGGATTTATCGTTTATTTATGCCGGGAATTGAGACGCGATGAAATTAGTTGTGCAAATTTACTCGACTCTGATATCTTTGCAAAATCAACATTTGCGGAGTTATACTTCCGGAGTAATTGGTGCTGTAATGCGGGATATTCGTTGGTGGTTGCGGGATTATTTTCTTGAATGCATACAAATATCAAGGGGAATTCACTGACTCAATGTTCGTTTTGATATTCTATTCAACTGAAGAACATTTTTCGTTTTAAATTCATGAAAAAATTGAGGAATCATTCCGGGAAATGTCAAGAGGCATTTATTGAAGAAAATAAATTCTTTTTTATTGTCTGGTCTCAAGTGGAGAGTACAATTCATGTTTGCGATAAAAACTTAATGAGAAAACCGTCGGAAATATTTTAAAACGTCGAAGTGTTGCAGGAAAATTCAATAAAGAATTTTGTATCTGAGAAAATACAAAACCCGTTTGTGTCTTGATTACTTCGCGGTCGATGAAATGTGATATTGAGATAATTATTACAAAAAACGAATGAGTTTTCAAGTAATCGTAATGAACGTGAGATTTCAATTATGAATAAAGATGAAGAGAATGATAATTCATTTTTACTGCCAACAATCAACAAAAAGTATTGAGAAATGTTTTGAAAGGTCGAGTTTTACTTCAGGAAAATTAAACACGGTCAGTATCGAAATGACGAAGATGTCTGATTATTTTTGTTGCTGTTGGATATAAATGCGTCCTTATGTGTAATCATTACGAACGTGAGATTTTAATAATCAACAAGAAAAGATAATTCGCGCGGATGTCAGGAGCAAACGGGTAACATTCAAAATTATTTTTAAATGCCGAGAAAATGAAATTGAACGAAAATTTTTGTGGTTGGAGTTTGTGTTTGGAGAGATTTAAATGTCTAGTGGTTTTGACGTGCTTGATTACTATTTTTCATCTTGGAAATACAGTAAATACAGGCGTGAATTTATTCCTTGAGATAATATATTTTATTCAGCAATCCTGCTGTCGGTGGAATTCATCATCAGGCGTTAAAGTCAAACCGGCAGTTTCGAATCACATTTCGGGTATTCTCATGTTTAAATTGGATTTATGCTCTTCATGCTGACGCCGAATTATTTGAGCTCTATTAACACTCATGCATAACGAGTCGATGTACTAGTTTCGAGGAAAAGATTGTGAATTAATATTTGTATTTTTCCATGCCACTGGGACTGATGTCTTAAATTGGGATGATTTCAACTCATTTATACACCCAATTTGATTAATGTTTCCGTCTTCAGTTAAGACCGATTTAGGATATCACAAAAACTAGGGTCTTGAATTAAATTTTTTTTGTAACATTGTAAGACAAAAAGTGAGACATTTAATTCTTAATTTGCGAGGAAAATGTTTGAGTTTGCATTTTTAAGACATTTATGACTTCAGTTTAAGACGTTTTATTATGTCTCTAAGGTACTGATTATTATCGCTAGAAAATGTGGTGTCTTAAATTAAAGTAATTCATCTCATGTCTTAAAATTATAAGACAAAAAAAATCTAATTTCAAGACATTAGAAATTGTATTATTATGATTTCCTAACACTCAAAACGAGACATTTTTCGATGTCTGTCTTAAATTAAGACGACATTAAGACATTCAAAAATTCAGCGTCTTAAACCAAAACATTTTCATAGAATTTTACGCAAAAAATTTAATTCCTCGGGATTCTCAATACCTCGACATTTTTCGACGATTGACGTCTTAAATTAATCCGACGGATCACGACTCTTAAAATTATAAGACATAAAAAAAACTAATTTTAAGACATTTGAAATTTGTTTTATCATGATTTTCTAACACTCAAAATGAGACATTTTTTGATGCCAGATGTCTTAAATTAAGATAACATTAAGACATTAAAAAAATCCGCGTCTTAGACCAAAACATCTGTGCAGAATTTCAAGCAAAAAATGTGATTTCTCGGGATTTTCAATCCCCCCAATTTTTTCACCATCTCAAGTCTTAAATCATGTCGACATTAAAACCCTATAAAATCAATGTCTCAAATCCAGTTTATTTAGTCCCACTTTGCGCGAAAAAAAAATTCATCGCCAGAGCATCTTGAATGACGTCTCAAGATCCCATGAGCCACTCCTCCCCATCATCATCAATTACCACCTCATATGTAACGGCTTTTCCCACGTCAGAAATTCGTCTATTAATAGTTCAAGAAGCCTTGCGAACTCCAAACTGTTTACTAATCGTCATTCACATCATAATTGCCATACGCACATCAACTCGCGCTTACTACCCACCGTTAATTGCCCAAAACCGTGAACAATCCCGGGGCATTAAAAAATAAAAGTACTGCACGTGTCTCGCATAGCGAATTGGCATTAGTCACGCGGTGCACCGTATCTATAATCCGTTGCTTTCGCAAAGAATTAAACCGCCCACGTCCTTGGTCTGTCGACCGCTGTATCGGATCTCCATCGGGTTTACGCATCTGCGTTACAACCGATGGATTTTCAATTGTAACGTGGAATCGTGTGTAAAACCGTATGATCGGACTTTATTTATGAGTCAGGTGTGTGCGTGGGGCACCTCCGGAGGCAACATGTATTTAATTAAGACAACATTAAGACACTCCAAAAATCCGCGTCTTAAACCAAAACATCTTTACAGAATTCTGAGCAAAAAATTTAATTTCTAGCGATTCTCAATATCTCGATATTTTTCGAGGCCAGACGCCTCAAATTAAGACAACATTAAGTCATTAAAAAAATCCGCGTCGAGATGGAATATCCGGAGGAGATACTTATATAGGGGAGGGTGGGGTAAAACGGAGACTTTTTTAAAATTATTCATAACTCAGAAACAAATTGATCAATTGAGCTCCGTTTGGGCTTGTCACGAAGGGAAAGAATTATTCTTTGTATTGAGAGGAAAATTATTGAATTTTATCAACATTTCAACCCCTCATTAACATTTAAAAAAAAGTCAAAAGTGTCTGTTTTACCCCGACCTCCTCTACTGTTGAATCTGTTTGATTGGAACGGTCAAATAGCGGTCATTACCGAGCGGTAAAACGGTCCATTGACGGAGAAATTAAGAGTGCGTGATTATTTATATTCTGTATTCAAGTGCACGTGAGGGGAAAATAGAAAGGGTTTGAGTCGTTGGAAATTAAGACAGGTCAGGACGCGGCACTATTCCATGAAAATAAAATAGGAATAGTATTTCAAATTCATTTTTTTTCAAGACTATTATTTTTTTTTTGCAAAATCGAATCGAAATTGCATTAATTATTTATCGAATGACAAATGTTTTAATTGGAATTCTAAATGTCATCTTAATCAACTCTTGAATGAACTCGT
Organism: Diachasma alloeum; assembly: GCF_001412515.2. Classification (NCBI taxonomy): domain Eukaryota; kingdom Metazoa; phylum Arthropoda; class Insecta; order Hymenoptera; family Braconidae; genus Diachasma; species Diachasma alloeum. The sequence goes on from NW_021680582.1 coordinate 37,063, forward strand.
ATCGCCTATTGAATTCAACTGTTTGAATAAAATTAAATGAAATTTTTTCGCTTATTTTATTTCACCCAAATTGTCAAATAGTTAATAAACTTTATCAAATTCCTATCGCGTTTTTACCTCCCAAATGTCAATGAAATGTATTTATTGTCAACAATATTTGTCAAGTAACAAACATTTCAATTATAATCGCAGATAATGTTTTACCGATCTCTGGAATAAAATAGTATTGACTATTTTATTCGTCACATTTGATAATTTCAAATTATTTAATATCGCCCGTATGAAAAAATTAAGTAGAAAAACCTAGCGCTCTCTCCATTGTTCCTATTGCAACTTTATAAAAAAAAATTTTCCGCACCAATTCTATAAAACAATGTGCAACTTCTTTATAGACAAATATCTATACATGTTAATTTTTTTATTTATGTAACTTATTTTGTCAGAATTGTTTCTGCAAAAATTCTTGGGCATGAATTATCTCATTTTTCTTGAGTTTATCATGAAATGAAAATCTATCGACTTTTCTGGCATCTTCTATAGAAGACCGTGAAAAACAAATAGAATTTCTATAGAAAAATAAAAATCCGTAGACTTTTTTCTGTCGTCTTCTATTGAAAAGCGCAAAAAAATAGAATTTCAATAAAACTTCAAGAGATTTCTTACTGAGTTCCGCTAAAAATTCAATAGAATTTCGTAGAGAAACCACTATCAAAGTTTTTCTATTAAATTTTTTTATCGTGTGGATTTGTAATTTTTTTAAGAAAATAAAATTCTGAATAAAACGGAGCGATCCACTATTAATACGAATATAATATCTACAAATATTGATTTTTTTATGTAACTTATTCTGTCAGAATTGTTTCTGTAAAAATTCTTGGGCATGAATTTTCCAATTTGTCTTGATGTTATCCTGGAATAAAAATCTATAGACGTTCCTGTCATCTTCTATAGAAGACCGCAAAAAACAAATAGAATTTCAGTAAAGCTTCAAGAGATTTCTCATGGAGTTCCAGTAGAAATTCTCAGAGAAAATGCTATTAGGTAAAGTTTTTCAATTAATTTTTTAACCGTGTGGATTTTAAATTTTTTAAGAAAATAAAATTCTGAACAAAATGGACAAATTCACTATTGATACCAATATAATACAATATTTGATCGGGTTTACTGACCTCCAATGGACCAAGTGGAGGTCCTCCGGTATTGAAGAGGCTCTCAGTGGCCTGCGATCACCCAGACTGGTCAACGACGACTCCCGAGGGGTCAGAAATACTCAGTGGCGTTTCCACTCTCGTCCTCGACTCTTCTCCTTCTGCGTCTTCTTCGTCTACTCCTCCTCTGCCTCCACTCCTCGTACACTTTATGGGGTATTGTAGAGTGAGGCCAATGATACTGGAGACAACAGTACCCGGAGTCATCGGTGAACTGATGCTAGTCACAACGATGAGACCCAGGGAGACTCGGAGATTCGTTTTTTATCCGTCGCTTGAGCCATTTTGATCGACGGTGGAGAGAAAAAGAGTGAAATCCAGGGGGAAAAAATATATAATAGTATGTCAATCTGTATCTTTCTTGGAGACAGGTAGCTGTTTGAGGTGGTGGTGGGAGAATTCAGACTCCTCAGAATGGTGGTGGGTCTTTGGTGTCGAGTATCTCAACGAGAAAATATCCCACTCTTAGGTGGAGCCAGTCGACTACTATTATTGCTCTTACTAGGATATTACTGACGATGAGGGGCTAACAACCGGCCTCTTGGAGGTATTCCCCTACTCATGGGACGACCTCGTAGCTTCGTCCTTCATGGGTTTACATAGATAGCTGGGGTTAGACGCGGCAACAGTCTTCGTTGCATCGGTGTAGACATTTTTTTTGATGGATCCGTTCTCGGAAATTTCTGGGATTAAATGCGCCGGGATTTTCGATCAAGATTTGCATTTTTATTTCAACGTTTGGAAATTTTTCGGTGGATTCGTTCCCGGAAATTTGGGGCGGGGGGGAAGGCTCCTGGGATTTTTGATGAATCATCATTGTTGTTTCGTCATTTGGGTGACAGGATCTGGGAGACTTTGATGATACTATTGATTTTTCTGAATTTTCGAGGAATTAATCCGGAAAATTTTTGACATTAATTCACGAATCTTGATTCGTTCGCGGAAATTTCTGGGATTAAATGCGCCGGGATTTTCGATGAAGATTTGCATTGTTGAAATGAATGGAGAAATAAAGAAATGAATTGATAAATGCCAGCAATAATAAAATAAGAAAAAATCATTATTAATATTATGAGAAACGCGAAAAATGGAAATTTTTATAGGATTTCTTTAGAATTCCGTTGCATATCTCAATATATTATTAAAAATATTATTAAAATATTATTAAAAGAATATTATTAAAAAACTGACAGTTCCACTGAAATTTTAAGATATTTCGACATTGAAAATCCACAATTTTATTTTAAAAATTCACGAAAATTGTGAATTTTAATTCAATAATTCCTTGGAAATTGATAGGAATCAGGAAAATTCAGGTGCATACTCACTCTTCAAACTTTAATTAATTGAAAATTAATAGTAATTTGCTACCGAATATATTTTTTTTATTTAAAATTCAGACAAGTTGGGGAATTCTCATCTTCCAGCTGCTGAAAAATCTCACAGACTTTCCAGTGAAATAAAAAATTCCACCATTTCTCCCCCCTACATCCAATTCAGTAGCGAAGTGATAAAACTGTTTAAGTCGCTTTTGACTTTGGCCAGTTATTAGAATATCTCAGAATCTAAGGGAGATATCTAAATTTTTGTCAAAACCATTTTTGTAGCCCTCAATTTGCTCCCGAAAAAAGGTCATTCCGAAAATTTCATTATCTCCTTTCGATTCTGAGATATTCTTCAAAAGCTCAACTAAGAGATAAGTCGACTTAGACCGTTTTACCACTTCGCTACTGAATTCGCTGTAACTCTCCCCAAAATTTCAATTTTTTTCTATCATCGAACCCAAGCAATGAAATTCCTCATCATCTTCTACCGAAGAAAATGTCTAATTTTTAATCAAATAATTTCCTCCGTGGCAAGACATTTTCCGATGCCACTGCGATCGTTACCAGATCGATAAACCACCCGTAACGATCGGATACCGATAATGCTAATGATAAAACACCATCGAAAGGGAAGATGACGGAACAGTCAGTGTCCTCCAGTCGACCTTTGTTCACATTCGCCACTTTCCATCAAACTGGTTTTAATCTCGGCTTCCCCTCATTGCGGCATCTCTACCCCCCCGTCCACACCTTCAGCATTGATGCACGAACATTGAATACGATGACGTTGCATACATTTACAGGTACTAAACGTGTGACAAGGATGGTTAGCACCCGGTTACTAATGCCATAACTCATAATATCGTACGTATGGCTGACACGCTTATACAACTTGTACTCGACTGTATCTGTAATACCGTAAACAGTGAGGGAGACCTGACCACGGAATTATTGACAAACATTCGCCCTTTATCTTGTTGCCTGACACACCGATTATCTGTGGCAACCGGCAGGGGGGATTTGATCATCGTGAAAGGACGTAATCCAACGTCCTTGGGAAATATGCAAGGAACTGATCGGGGATTATTTGTTTATTCATTCGTATTTCCAGGATGACGGGTGATGTCACCGATTTGGTGAATGGATCGTGGGAAACTAGTCGATGGCCATGTCTTCAGAGTCGATAAATATTGTATCTAAATCCGTGAAAAGTTCTTTAAAGTTCATCGCGGATGAGAGAATTTAATGGAAATGAGGAATTTTAACTAGTTTGAAATTATTCTGTTGGTATTTTTTATGCAGAGCTGGGAAAAATACTATTTTAAATCATTCATCGAATTCTTTTCATTTTTGTATTTCAAATATTTTTTTTACGAGGAAAAAATTGAAATGGAGAATTAGAAATGAGAAACAATTCTTATGATTGATAGCAACAAAATAGTTATTATTTTGTTGGTTTTGTTGAGAAGCTTTCAACTATTTTATATAGATTTAAATGATAAAATGGAATAGTTGATACTTTTGCATTTTTTATTCCACTAGAAATAAATACCAAATATTTATTTTATTTCAATTCCAGAAAGATAAATAAATGAATAGTATTTGATCGATCGAAATAGTCAACTTGGAAAATTTATTTCAAATAGTATTTCATCACATCAAACTATTTAAAATACAATTTTCATTCCCCAGTTGTTTTTACATCAAACCCCTTACAATGCAAGACTAAAAAAACCGTAACTGCAACATTTGAAAACAAGAAATGTCTTATTTAATTCACCAGCAAAAATATAATTGAAGGGGACAGCAACCCCGTTACACAGAAAATAATCTCCATCTGCATTTATTTTCCATCATCCGTAAGACCTCATACTTATTACCAATCTGGTAATATGTTCTTAATTTTTTGCGACTCCTTTCCATTGAAGGAAACGGTTTTCTCTGGCACCCGATGATTACCCCCTTATTTTCTCCGCGCGTCTATTTATAAACAACTTGATAATCATCCAGATCCATTCGATAATTAGCATAGAAAGTCTTTTTACTACGTACACTCAGAGAAAGTAGGTATTTTCTGCTCCATCAACATCTAAAAATATCAGTATTAATAACCCCTCGCAGTTGCAACGAGTTGAGAAAAGTGTAAAAATGCGAATGAAGATTAGTTGAGAGGGGGGGAAAAAATGAATGGCCCAAGTTGTTAAATGAGTGATGAAAAAAAACGAGTCTAAGTTTAGCACAAGACTGGGCACACGGAGTGAAGAGTAAAAGGATGCAATAACGTGCGAGCACGGTTATTTATCACCACCTTCTCGGAGAGAGCCAGGTAAGCGACTTTTTTTCAACTTGATTCTTCTTGTTATGTTGTGTTCTGTTCTCAGAACTGAACACAACAGACTATTTTTCTTAACGTTAGTCTCGTCATGCCATGCAGCCGATGGAGGTTCACGCCATGCAGACGTCGGTCGCAGAGGGTTTCATTTATTCATCATTTTTTATTTATCGAGACGCGTAAAAAAATCTAAGGAAATCGATGGAATATTGTGCTGGATTTTTACTGGAAATTCTGAGGGGATTAGTTAGTAGGGTTTAAATAATTAAACGCAATTTATTATTTTATCTCGTGTGGCCTGAGGACGAGGGGAATTTCCGCCAGTTTTTTGCCGATTCTATTGAAGAATTCCGGAGGTTTATCAATTGTGTTTTTTTAATAGAAAATCGCCAATAGAAGTTATTTTGTGGAATCAAACTAAAATTCAAGAATTCATTCACCTGAATTTTTCGAATTGTTTATAGTATCTTTTCTCCAGTGAAATGCTTTTCTCTGGAGTCAAACATCGGAGGACATTTTACCATGATTTTTTAATTTAAACTTTGTCATTCTAATTTTGTGAAAAAAATTAGAAATTTTACTTTCGAAAGAAGATTGATGAAATGATTGAAAAATTGCGATTTTTAAAAATAACGAGCATTTTCTATAAATAATTTATAAACAATGAATTTTCCACCATAAAAATCATTTGCCTAAAAATGAATTCATGCCTGAAGAAATTAATTTTTCCGAAAGTTTAACCAATTTCCATTATAAAAGACACATGGGCATCCTTAAATCGGGAAGAAATCCCTGAAAACACCACAAAATAAATGAATACTAGTATCGGAGACAGGGCGACAAAATATGAAAAATTATCATAAAAAAATTCCGCCATCGAGCTGAAGCGACAGCTAAAAAAATTAATGAAAAAGAAAGGGCAAGAGACCGCGAATGGTCCTTACATGAGAATGGGACATCCTCGGCAACGACCCCATCCATAACGAATAAAAAACCATGAATAAACAATTAGAAATAAAAGAAACGTCGGTGAAGTAGAGGACCGCGACCCCGGGGTGCACGCTCGGTCAAACATAACTCGTTTTCTGGTGAGGCCAATGGGCAGAAGGTGCCTCCTCATGATTCCCATCGTGGTCTTTGTCCTCTTTCAGGTCAGTCGTCTTCTTCTGTTACACCGGCGCCATTTCCACGACTATTTCTCCCCCTCGGTGTATAATATTTTTTTTTACCCCCCTTCACTCGAATCGGTTTTACCTCTTTTTATTTTTATTTAACCACACCAGGTAGCACAAACTGGTTGGATGAAAATAGCATCGACTGCTTGTGGAATAAGAAGCGCTTTGGTCCAGACTCAATGATGAGTCTACGTGTATACGTTGTGGGCTCCGAGAGGCACTTCTTGCCGCTATAATACTCGGTAACCTCCCTCGGGGCATGAGCTGGATATACCCGTATTACGGACCCGTAAGGGCCTTCTTCACCGGTTGTCATCATCGTTTTTTGGTTTTTTTTTTTCATTGACGGGTTTTAGGTCGTTTTGCTCGTCTTAGGTTCTCGTTTTAGACTCTTCGGTACACGCAATAAGGGAAAGAGGCTTTGGGAAAAAATTGGGGGGAGGGAACAAATGGGGAATGCTGGGAGGAAGGAAAGATTGTTGCGTTACTTGGTGGCTTGTTACCGAGGCCGTACGAGTTCACCTCGGCTACCTGAATTTCATGCCAACTGGGGGGGGGGCTGAT
>NW_021680582.1:43853-61469 GCF_001412515.2 Diachasma alloeum
CGTGATATAATGGGGGGAGGGGTGATGATTTTAGGGGGTTGGGGGTATGACGGTTTTCACTGATTTTGGCATAAAATTGCATTTTTTTAAAATTAAAATTGGAAATTAAAAAAAATTGAGTATTGAATCTCATTCAAATGGAGATTTCCTTGAAGATTTTACATTTAAGATGAAATTGAAATAAATTTTAGATTCAAAACACGAAAGTTTTTCAATTTTCCTTTCACCTGAATTTTCTTCATTTTTACTGATCTTCACTGAATAATTCACTTCAACTTGACAGTTCTCACTGTTTTTCTCATCAAATTAGTATTTTTTAATTTTAACTGGGAATTTTTGTCAAAGTACTGACGAATTTAATTTCAGTGAAGAAATTCTCATGAAATTTCATGTTGAGCTGAAAATTCAAGTGAATTCTGAGTCTCAAGTAGACGTAAGACAAAAATTTACAAAGTGTCACTTAATGTTGAATTGAACATGTCAAATTGAGCTGTACTTTAAAGTTTTCAAAAATACAAAAAAATGATCATCCGAAATACTTCATCTAAAATTCATCGTTTTTCTAATAAAAGTGGCACCTATTAATTCCAAAAAAAAACATTTCAAAAATACCCTGAAAAATATAATTCAACTGGAAAATTTCCTGTTGTTCTTAAATACAATAATAGCCAGACAGACGCGGATTTGTGGCACATCAAATTAATAGTTCAAACAAAATATCGCTGAAATGATTAGAAAAATAGAGGAGCAGATACGTCTCGATGCTGTTCAAATTTACAATGGGTTAAATTGGGAACCCAACGTTATCAATTGCATCAGTCGTCAAGTTACGCAATTAGGGTTCAAGAGCAATATAGCTGTTTGTTTGTTCCATTTTTTCGGCGCCAAGAGACGATTAAAATGAATTTCGTTCATTGTGAATTTCCATCCGCGTTGGCTTGATTTTTATTTTCACTCTCGTATCGTTCAATTATAATCACTCGGCATCAACCGAATGATTGGGCCTCACGGCATGGGGAATCGCCGATGATGTATGATTAATGATATTTTTATTCACTGACCATAGTCGAGTGAGAAAGCAAATCGAAATCAATCGGGGCCTGTAAACACATAGGAATGCTCGTTTCAATGCGAAAGGCGTCCGGTGTCGCGCGCTATACTAATGCAACACCGTAAAACCTGGAAATACTGGCGCCACGTTGTGCTAAGTACAGAGCTGTTCACAGAACGTGAGGATTTTTCTATTGGAAATGAAATTGCGTTAAAGGTAAAAATAGAGAAAATGTGGATACTGGAGGGGGGAAGGGGGGGGGATGATCACGACGAGACATTTTATCTTGAATTGAAGGTATCCTATACTTCTGGAAATTTTTGACTGAAATTTCCGGTGCAATTCGGGAGTTTTTTTTATTGAGTGATAATTTCAATGAAATTTCAAGGAAAAATCGGTAGGAAATATAAATATTAGTTGAATTATTCCATTAAAGTTAACAGAAATGAGGAAAATTCAGGTGAATGTAGGTATATTCGTGAATTTTTAATTCATTAAAAAATAAATGCAATTTGCTACTGAATATTCATGTATTGATTGATAATTCAAATTAGTTAGGAAATGATCGTCTGTCGGCTGCTGAAAAATTTGACGTTCTATTGAATTTTTACTGAAATTTGAAATTTCATGATTTTTCCTCAAATTAAATGTCATTCTCCTAAAAATTACCACTCAGTTGTTCATGAAGTTGAAATTGCTTTTTTACTTTGTATATATGTTTTTCCGTTGAAGTCCACTTCAACATTTCAAGAGTCTAAAATAAATTACGAAGTCTCCTTTTGAGACAAATTCCAAAAGCGATTAAAAATGGCTATAAAATAATTACATTTTTTTGTAAAATGTAATTCAGTTGTCCCTCGGAAAGTCCCAATTAAAAATCTCTCATTTTTTTTACTTTTCTCTTTAATTTAATAATTCTGCATTTTAACATCTCTGATTGAAAAGATTAAAAAATAGAAAATAAATGTTTCAAACATGATTCCTTTGTTTACATTTTGGTGTGATTAAAGGGCCCATTAATTAACAAAAGTAGGTAATTTTTTGTATTAGTAATTACGAGTAATTATGTATCATTCAACGCAGTATGCATGTTTCAGTATTTGATCCACAAATTGTTTCTTCATCGATTGAAATTATCAACTAGAGTACACGGACAATATCACCTTCCAGCTCCCCTTGACCGTTCGCTGAGTCTCGAGGAGTGGAATTATTCAATAATAAAGGGTTATGATGAATTTAAAAAAAATTACGTGTCTTAAGTACAAGGTTCACTGGAGTTTCCAACAACTTCTTTTCCTCCAGTTGAAATAAGAAAATATCGTACATTCGAGGTAGTATGGTCGCAATCCCACTCTAGATATCGAGTTCTACTTCTGTTTCCGACAGGAAATAGTATTTGAAATAATTATTTCAAGTCTATTATTTTTTTAGGACTGAATGTTGTTGATTTTTTCTTGCTTTCATATTTTTCATTTCATTTTGTCAAAATTATAAGTTAAATTATTTTATTTCAATGTTTAGCATGTCTTGAATATCGTTATTATATTCATTCTGTTAAAATTGATTTTTTTAAAATAAAATGAGAATTAGCCGAAGTAAAAAAATAAAAATGTTTTAAGAAATTCGCATTAGTTATTAATTATAGCATTTTTATGGAGTCGTCGGATAGTTAATAGATTCTTTCCTGTTGTTGTTTGTCATATCTCGATTATCATTCAATTTTCGTTCATAATTTTTAAGTTCTCATTATTCATCAATTGCTGGATGAAAAAAAATATTCGAAATGGCTTTTTTATGAACAAAAACTTAATCGAGTGTAACCCACCCCTTCGATGACTCGAGTAACAAATACTTCTGAAAAATAATTTTCAACCAAAACTTTCGTGACGTAAAAAATAAAAATAATCAATAAATTCAATCGAAGCAACTGATTCCCCAAATAAACCGTAAATTTCCTCTCAATCATTTCAAATGTCTCAAGTACTCACTCATCCTCGAATGGATCTCCAACCATACCCCTGAAAAAGCATCATTAACTGTTCGTTCCAAAAGGTGATTGTGCACTTCTCTCCATCTCATTGGCGTCCTCCCCCTCCTCGTGATTCCTCACAGTAACAACCCTATCCCCAATATTTCCCCCAATCCTCATGTCGTCCTCACTCTCGCAATCCTCCTTGCTGGTAACCGGATGTTTCTTCATGTGTGTCGTTAAATTTCCACTGTGATAAAACTCTTTTCCACATACTTTGCACTGAAACGGCTTGACACCCGAATGTATTCTCTCGTGTATCGACAGATTACCACTGTGTCTGAATTCTTTACCGCATACACTGCATTTATAAGGTTTAACACCAGAATGTGTGCGCAAGTGGGTGGACAAATTGCCACTGTGACTGAACATTTTGCCGCATATTTGGCATGCGTAGGGCCTCTCACCGCTGTGGGTGCGCATGTGAATGGCCAAATTACCACTGTGAGTGAAACATTTTTCGCACTGGGTGCACTTGTACGGCCTCTCGCCGTTGTGGGTGCGCATGTGAATGAAGAGATTGCTCTTGTGGCCAAATTCCTTGAAGCATATTTCACACTGACACTTGAGCTTTTTGGTGGTTGAGGGGGTGCTGGTGGACTTGGGGGGCCTGCCTGGGCCGTTCTGCTTGGTTGGGGAGGCCTGGCGCAGGGGCTCCGAGCCCTCCGGCAGGTCTAGCCTCTGCTGCTGGAGCATTTGCGTCAGCTGCTGGCGGTCCTGGGGGGCTGGCAGGCACGACACGTGCTGGCTCAGGGAGCTCAACTCGTGTTGTTGGCTCAGTTGGAAGAGGGGCGTCGACTGCAGGTACGGGGACACCTGCTGGAAGACCGAAAATATAATTCATTATTATTATTATCTCAGATAATTATAATTAATAAAGATATTATTATCAATAAATGATCATTTCTGTGGCTTATCGGGCAGTTTATTATTTAGGTTTCAATAGCACCTATTGATATTAAATTGTCATTTATTTTAAGTTCAGGCAATTCTTGGTTATCAAAATCATTGTGAAGAATGAAATAAAATAAAGGCAGCTCGGGATTCGCAAGATTTTGGAATTTAATGTGTGAAATTTCTTTGAATTAATGATGCAATAAAGTTGGAAAATTAGTCGTGAAATTTTGAAGAAAAATTTACTGTTTTTGACACTCATTTATTTGAAATTTTCATATTCGTTTTGAAAATTATGACAATCCAGGTAATTATCGTTCTTCAGTTTTGAAAATGAAAAAAATTATTTCGTTGATTTTTTCACGGACGATTTGATTTCAATTTGATTTAAAATTTACAACATTGAAAATTAAAATGTATCTGCGACATAAATTTTCGTAATAATCATTAAAATGTCGTGAAAAATTTTGCTGACGATTTAACGTTTTGTGGAAACACTCAGAACAAAGATAATTAACTATTAATGAGACGAATGTAATTCAATTTCTGATGGTCTAAAACATCTAGAAGTTTCTTAAATGGAGTATGAAAAAAATTGAAGAGCTGATGACTCCATCAGTTTTTACTGGGAAAAATATAGTCAATTAAAAAATCTTGACATTGCGTGTTCATAATCGTGAATGACTTATGGAAATAACTAATAATGAAAGCCTCGAAGTGTCAAATGATCCATCACTCATTTTATGGTACGTCAAACGGTTTTATTTCCTCGATGAGGTAATTAAAAGAAGGGAATAGAAATTTACAATTGAATTATTCAACTTTTTTTTTATTGGTTGTGTTGAACACTTACTGGGCTGGATTGAGCCACGTTTTGTCGTCCCTGCAGATCATTCTTGGTCATCACCACTTCCTCGGCCATTTGAATGCCTGGATTTTGACTCCAGAACTGGGGTAACTGTCTGTACATGTACTCAACGTCCTGATTCGTGAATACTGGATACTCTACATTGCTCTGGACACAGTTCTGGCCGTTCTGACTGGAATCCTCCGTGTTGGAAAATTCTTGCTTTATCTGCACTGGACTGAACATCTGCGATGATAAACAAGTGGGAAATTGCTCTTGTATTGCGTATAGTATAATTATTTTTGCTAATAAATTCACAATATGCTTCTGAACGGTTATTTTGCACATCATTTCCGTCTATCATGTATAATTCATTGTTCATGTTATTCTAGTAAATTGAAGAAAATTTCTTTTCAACTAATGTTGGCGGATTTTCAACTTAATTAAATATTATCATCATCGTTATTCTTTTGTCACTTTCTTCTGTACAACCGATTGCCTTTTTTACAGTCCTATCTCTCCTTTCAGCCCTTCGATAAAATGTTGATTGAAAAATTTTATTCGTACGTACTTGAATGAATTTGAAAAATCACATTTGAAGAAAGCATCAAATGCCCACTTTCAGGGAAATTCATGAAAAATTGGGAATCTTCAACGATCACCATCAAAATGAAATCAACGAATATAGTAATCATCTTTTAACTTCGACTTAATGGCATTAAACCAAATATTTTGAGCGATGACTGAATTCATTTGGAGCATGATTTTCAAAAAATACAAAATACTGCAATTTTCAAATGAATCAAAATAACGATTATTGCTATCGCCTTTATCTTCGAATGCGGTCACAAGGGCAATAATGGATCATACTGGGTCGATATAACACAAAAAATCAAAAACTTAAATTTGAACGATTGCAAAATTTCCATTCGGAAGCAAAAAATATAATTGTATTAGACTGAAGTTCAAACATTTATGACACGTAATATTCATCAGATCATTGAATTTTCTCCAGGTACATGAAATCAAGAAGACTTCAGTCAACTCGAAGTCTTACTTTAATTATTTAATAATAAATGAGTTTTTTTGAATTTTCTGTGTAAATGAAAAAAATTGGAATTGTATTTGACAGAAGTTCAGTTAAAAATATTCACGACATGAATTACATGAAATCAAACAGTTGTAATTTCTCCACTTACACAGAATATTTCAAAACCCCAATTTGTCAAATCATTATTCAATCAAAAAAGGATTTTTGCAATCCTCTTTACAAATTAAAAAATGGAACAGTATTCGACTGAAGTCCAAACATTGACACAGAACATTCATCACATCAGCGAATCTCCTCCAGTTACATGAAACCAAACAAGACTTGAGTCAACTCCAGTTTTATCCTCCCACTACCAAATAAAATGAAAAAAATCCCACTTGCGTATGCAAAAACCCCCCACAAAAAACTCACGTTGACAGGTAAGTTGATCTGTCAGAGATTCTCACGTTCATCACGCAGTGGCACCGTCCACAATGCTCATCACCATCGCACAACTGCGAGAAACAAAACAAAGTAAGGTTAAAGATCATGAAAGGTTACCTCACTGATGCATAACAATCCAAATGTCAGCGTTAAGCCCTCACACGACCTGATGCCCATCCCGACAAGTGAAATTACAGCAATATCCTGTGATTTTCATATTCACCCGTACCTTCGTTAGAGTGGAGTATGTCCATTATGTATGTGTGCGGCACTCGACGAAAATGCTTGGCACTCGGCAATTATTCTCACGATTTTTTCTCCTTACGGTGACGAGAAAGGACTCGTTGATTATTTAAACGAAAGAGTATGCAAACAAGTGGTCTGGCTTTTTATTCAAGGAACAGACAGGTAATTAATGGAAAAGCGTCAACAGTCGTGAGGGAGAGAGAGGGGGATATTTTTGGCGAGAATGGGAGGAAAAAAATGAAGGACACGGGGTGGAATGAGAGCACACGACTGAAATCTTGGGTGCGTGGGCGCATGCGTGGACTGACATCGCGCACGACCAATATGGCGGAGTTATTGAGGGAACTACAACCGGTTCTCCGTATTTTCGAGGGAAAATTGACGGTAAAACGATCTAAATAATTATAAATAATTAAATGAAACGTTCAGGGTAATCATTAGTGATGATTTTGTCGGGGAATTGGGGATTATTCTGGCGTAATAAATGAACTGGAGGGTTTAAAACATTTTTACTTCAAGAGTTCTGGGTATTTTGAAAGAAATTGAGAGTAAAATCATCAAAATTATTGGGGAGGATGGAATAAAATTGATGATCATCATTTGTAGTGATTTTATCGTGAAATTGGTTTGCTAAATTGAAAAATGTTAATTCAAAAAATAATAGACCACTTGAGTTGTTTACTTATCATTTATAACGTACATACTGTAGCAAATAATTATTTCTGACCGAATAAATTATTATTTCGTTTATTCTCAATCAATCAACATTATTCTTTGAGAAAAAAATGAAAAATTTTGTTAGCTTGGTCAAAAACATCGGCATTTGGAAAAAATTGAACCCATCGGCCATCGATTAATCGACCGTTCAAAGCATCGAATGAAAAACGTCGATGTTTGGGCAGGCAAAATCACTCTTTTCAATTAATCGACAAGCATCGCCCATCCCTAGCAGCCATCTAGTTAGTATAGAGATCAGTGGTTATTACTGACTCTCATTTTCACGCTTATTTCGAACCTTATTACTCTTAAATTTCTTATTACGCTCTTGAATTTGGCATCAAGTGCCTTGCGCATCCTCTCTGCGCACACTCTCAAGATGGCGGCTGGCCTGTGCACTGGGACGACGCGTTTGGCGATTGTCCTGTTGATTTTCGAAGAAATTGAGGGTAAAATAATGAAAATAATTGTAAACTATGTGATAAAACGTTGATAATCGTCACTAGTGACGATTTTATCATGAATTTGGCGGTTATTGAGTGGTCATAGAAGGACTGAAGCCTTTGGAAACATTTTACCCCAAAATCTCTGAGACCAGTTGCTCGCGCATCGTGTCCGCGCAGATTCAAGATGGCGGCTGGACTTTGGCACGGGACGAGACGCTCGGTGATTGTCCTGGTTATTTTCGAGGAAATTGAGGGTAAAATAATGAAAATAATTATTAATAATGGGATAAAACGTTGATAATAATCGCTAGTGATGACTTTATCGTGAAATTGTCGGTTATTCTGGGGTAATGGATGGATTAAAGCCTTTGGGAAAATTTTACGCCAAAAATTCAGAGTGCCTTGCGCATCGGCTTCGCGCAGATTCCAGATGGCGGGTGGCCTTTGGCACGGAACGACGTTTTGGACATTGTTCGGTGCGTTTTTGCGGAGATTCGTGCGAAAATCATCAAAATAATTATGAGCAATGGGACAATTAATTCATAATAATCGTCGGGGATGACTTTAGTGTGAAATTGGAACTTATTATGTGGGCTGTGAGGACCAGGACAATATTGGAGTGTGTCAAGGAAGATTTTGGAGAAAATTTTCTTTGATGTGACCGACGTCTTTGTGACGCCACAAGATGGCGCCTGCTGGAGAATTCTGGACAACGGACAATGGTTTTTAATAATTTGTTCGGTTTCTTAGTTTTTTAATAATTTTCAAGTCTCATCGAACGGTGAAGTGTGTGATAACAGTCGGCATGAACTACTTTAATTGGGATTTTGAGGT
Organism: Diachasma alloeum; assembly: GCF_001412515.2. Lineage (NCBI taxonomy): Eukaryota > Metazoa > Arthropoda > Insecta > Hymenoptera > Braconidae > Diachasma > Diachasma alloeum. The sequence goes on from NW_021680582.1 coordinate 52,392, forward strand.
TATAAAAATTGTTAAAGTGTTTTCGGAATTTTCGTTATTGTCGACGAAACGGTAAATACACAAGATGGCAGTTAGAGTGCTTTTTTTTATTTTTTGTGACATTGGATTTTGAAAATAGTGAATAGTGCTTGTGAGGAGTGTCGAGGGATCAGGAGGAGCCAACATCGAGCAGCATTGGGGAACATCCTGAAATGGAGGCCTGGGTTCAGCACCGGTGAGTCCCATTTATTTATTGTTGATTTTTATCAAAGAAAATTTTCAATTGCGAAGGAAAATGCGAGATGAAGCGACAAGTGGAATTTGTTTTCTTGCATATGGCCAGAAAATTTGCGCTCGTAGGATTCCACTTCCAAACTCCTTCTGAATGCCGTCAGAATTAATTTTTTAATTGAGAACAAATTAAAAAAATTCTCGTCAATTTGATGAATTTTCTAATTAATTGGGAGAATTAATTGGTATTCAGAAGAAGTTTTGAGAATTAACAAATGAAGTTGAGAAGACTTCGATAATAACAAAATAAGCGTCAACCAACTCGAGAATTGATAGAGAAGAAACAATTATTCCAGCGTATCGTCTTCTGCAACGAATTTTGCAGGCTTTAATTCATTCATTAAAAAAATTGAAATTGCGGAGGATAAATTCGAGATGGAGGAAAAGGTGGAATTTATTTTCTTGAGAATTGCCAGAGAATCTGGACTTTTTAGAATTCCACCTCCAAACTCCTTCTGCATGCCATCAGAATTGAATTTTTAATTGAGGAGAACAAATCCAAAAAATTCTTCTCATCGATTTGATGAATTTTCTGAATTATTTTTTCAATTAATTAGCGCATTGATATTCCGAGGAAATCTTTAGAACGAACAAATGGGTTTGAGTCTTGGAAAATGGGTGGGAAAACCTCAACGATGTCACGAATTAATAGAATAGGAAATAGTAACTCCGCTAGCCCATATTCTGTATAGCATTTCCCAAATTTTCATTCATTTATTTGAATGAATAACAATCAAAAGAATGGCACATGTTACTCATTAAGTCGAAGGAAAAAATAATGAAAATGCGAAACTACAAAATCAGTGCAAAACGTAATCCTCGATAAATAGCGAAAAATAAATTGAATATATAATAGGGGAGGGTAGGGTAAAGTGGACACTTTCGACTTTTTTGAAATTATTCATAACTCAGAAACAAATGTGTCAATATCGCTCAGTTTAGGCTCATCACAAAGGGAAAGAATTGTTCTGTTTACCCCAACCTCCCCTATTAATTAATAATTAATAACTAATCATAATGTAAAGAATTTTCAAGGCGCCTCATTTCGTTTAAATTAATGACAAAACCTGTTTTATCGACATATGTTATAACCTAACCTCTGCACCGATTTGTTTTCAACCCCTGAAACACATGTTTCATCATCGCACGGGGACGAAACCCTCGTTAATCTCCCAAAATGTCCTTTTACTGCGGTAAATTATGTTCTGCGATATTACTGGAGCATTTTGGAAGTATTGTTCAGTCAGTGGGTGATTGTTTGTACAAAAATAGCTCACAGGGATTGCATTTTGTGACTGTAACCACCGGCATTCCCCTTGTCAAGGTAATTATGTTCTTCTTGATCAAGTTTTTGACGAATATCTGTACAAGATAACGAGATTTTTGTGAAGACTTTTTTTGTAGCTCTTGATTTTCTCCACAAAAAATGTCTTTTCGAAAATTCCGATATCTCTAGGACATTGTGAGATATTTTTTTATATTGAGGTGATTTTTTTTTCTGTGATGAACTCATGGTTTGGGGTTTTAGGTGAAAGAAGCATTATGTGTTCTTATAAAATATGGCTTCGTCTTCCACGAAATGACGGAAAAGGGGATGAGATATACTCTCCTTCCGGATAACATCACAATGGTCCTCAGATACTCCAGGTAATTGTGATTTTCTGTTGGAGATGATGCTTTCACTCGCAGGGATTTCTATTATTGTTCTTTCAGGTTCATGTTTTTTGTTAAAAAATGTTGTGGGGATGAGGGAGAAATTATGCTAGAGGAAATACTCAAACAGGGATATGACACTGCTTCTCAAGTGATTGTTAAAGCATACACGAAAATGCTGCAGAGGCTGGGTAAGACACCAATGCGATTGAATTCCGACATATCAGATTCGTACATTTTTTACGTCTTCATTAATCTCGAATATCTCGACAACGAGTGGTTGTAGCCGGAAATATGATAAAATATTTTCCGTTGGGAATTTTATTCTCTACAAAAAACGTCTTCTGATATTTTCCTCTAAAACCCCTAATCTTCAAGATAATTACGAAAATATTGAGGAAAGTAAAATTCAATCTGTAATTGAAAAAATCTAAAACAGAACATTTTTCAATGTAAAAAATCTAGAGATTGGCAGAGTGAAATTCAATTTTTTTCCGCTCATTTTCAAGATTATTCTTCTCCCTTTGAAATGACCCCAAATTCATTGAAATCGTACCGTTCAGTTGCCTAAAAAAAAACTTTCAGGTGATGCAGCCCCATCCCTAGAATTTCTAAAAGAAAAATTTGAACTCCTGATTAAAAATCAATTTGTAATGAGGAGTTCATGCACAGACGAGATGGGTGAGATCACAACGGACAAGCCAGACTTCCTCACACCGACACTGAACCTCAGGGCACTCAAGGGTATGGTTGAAGGGATTAAAGTTGATCCTGGGGACAACAAAGTCCACTGGCGAGTGAATTTCGATAGATTGATTCAGGACCTCAGGGACAAGACACTTGTGGAGGCAGTCTCCAGGATGGTGGACGACAATGCTGGGGAGATGATGAGGCAGATGTTGTTCCTGATGTACGAGAGGACGGCCTCCTGGGCGGACACCTCCAATCCCATTCCTTACATCGAGATTAAGGAGAAAGTCAAGGGACTGGATATTTCAGCACTGACGCAGTATCTCGATCAGTATCTGCGACTGATCGAGGAGGACTCGAGGCAATTTTTGAGACGAGTTGGGGACTCTGGTGGGGGACAGTTCAGTGTCAATGTCAAGGAGGCATTCGCCCAATTGGCCTGGGCAACCCTGGAGAACATCGTGATGGAGAGATTTGGCTCGAAAGCAGCGAGAATTTTCCGACTCGTGAAGAGCAAAAAGTACATCGAGGTGGAGCAGATACAGCAGCTGGCGATGATTCCTGCCAAGGAGGCCAAACACTTGACTTTCATCCTTTTTCAAGAGAATTATCTTCAGATGCAGGAGGTGAAGAAGGCGGGGGTGTCACAGGCACCTCTGAAAGCCTTCTTCTTGTTTCATATTGAGTTGAATCAGGTCGTGAGGATGGAGATGGAGCACTGCTATCATGCGTTGTACAATACCATGCAGAGGAGGGAGCATGAGACTGTGGATAATAGGAGGATGATTGAAAAACAGTTGAGGATTCAGACGCTTATTAGTAATTTGAAGGAGAGGGGAGCACCTGAGGAACAGCTCCAGGAGGTCGTTAACTATTTTTATGAGTTTAATAATTTTGGCTTTATTCGTCTTGATTTTTCTCATTGATTTATTCGGGGGGTTTTAGATCGAGGAGATGATGACACCTGCTGAGAAACTTCAACTGGACAAAGTTCATAATATTATTAAGACATTGGGAGGAGCTGAATTGCAGATAGAAGAGACACTATTTCTATTTTTCATGTACCTACATTATCATTAATTATTATTAATAATTAGTGATAATTTCATGATTTGTAAATAAATAAAATGCATTGCACTGGGAGAAAAATGAAACAGCGAGTGATTATTATTTATAGAGATATTTATTTATATTTCATAATAATTGATTACGGTTGTAAAATACAAACAACAAAGAGATACCTAAATTTTAAATTAATAATAAATATAATGATACATTCATGTTTATAATGGCGTTGTTTCTCTCTATGCAGTACAGGGCATTTTAATTAATTTTTGTTTCATTTTATTTTTTGTTTTCACGTCACTATTCATAGAAAAAGTCACTGCCAGAAATTTACAAATGAATTTTATTCATCGTGCCGATAAATAGCGTCAAAACATATGATTGAATCGTAGTTGGTCACAGCCGAATTGTACAATAAAATATTCATCATATTTTTTTTTAGTAAACCGCCGAAAATTGTCTCGTCAAAGGGAAAAGAATAACAGGATGGTTTTTCCGGCCGTGACTTTTCCACTTGTTCTTTTTGCTATCTAATAATCTATTTTTTTACGGCTCGCCTTAACACAATTATTCCAATTATCGATAATGTGCCATCAAAAAATGTCATCTACGAATAACTACAATTTTCATGAACAATTTGTCGTATCATTTATCAATTTCTTTTATTCTCTCAATTCAGTTTTATTGTTACAATTTTTTGTTATGTTAAGGTGGCCGTGAGAATGTTAATGGCATCGACACTTGCATTCAATTTTCATATCTCACACACACACACACACACTCCACTGACCCAGTATTGCATGACTATGTACACTTGCTTACATAAAGGATTCTAATCGTAACGTTCTTCCCTCATTTCTACAACTAAATCTGAATGTCAGAAAAGCATTACCCTTTACATATATATATATATATATATGTAACAACAACGTACATGTATGAAGTGAATGCTTGGAATATTGAATTTTTTTTCTCATTTTAATGTTAGTTTCACTTGTATTTTTTTCCTCTTAAAGTTTATATTACGATAGTTAGTTAATATAATATATTTGATTTACAGTTTTTTCGCTATTTATTACAGATTGCGTTTTGCACTGATTTTGCCGCTTAATTTGTTGCTTTTTTTTTCATTTGTTTGGTAATTTTACTGAAGCCTGGGCTGTCTGTTACATTGGGAGTCTGTGGTTTATCCAAAGTGATTTGATGAAAAATAAAAAGGGAGAACTCGGGAGAATTCTCGTTGACATGTGCACCTGAACGGAGAAAAAAATTGGAGTAAAAAGACAAACGTAAATGGGATATTATGGCACATCAATGGATAATAAAAAAATGCAAGATTCGTATTTTATTCCGATCAACCTTTGGAAACTATCATTCAACGAATGAATATTCACTGGCAATTAAAAAAAAACTGATTACGATTGAATGGAATTGTCGCTAGACCTTTGGGCCAATTTTCCCCCCCTCTAATGAGTATTTTCTCGTCGAGTGGACGTTCTAATTTATTTATGGTTTTTTTGCGAATATATTTTTTTTTGGAAATATCTTCTCATGATTGTTTTCACTCATCGTTGCATAGTCGTCACTGGCACATACAATCCTCTAGAAATTGAAGTAGGTACAATTAAAAATGTAAAGCTTATCCCTTAAATTATTAACAATATTAAAATCATTAGAGACAAATTAATAAATCCATAACTCCAATTTTTTTTGAAAAAACGAAGATAACTAGAAATAAAGGGGAAATTGTAAATGAATACTAAATATTTTTTCTTTTCTTTTTTTCGTAATAAAAACTATACCATTTGTTTAAATTTCTCTTCAACATCGATGGGAGCGAGAGGGGAGAATGGGATTTGGAGTGAGATGAGACTATCATTTGAATTGAGATTCTACAAATTTGAGTTTTGATGAAGTTGAGGTCAATAATGAGGGTCAGCTTGACCCTTTGCTTGACCCACACGACTTAGTTATTCCTTTTTGACCCTCTGGTTAGCCTATTAAAATTCATTCCTAGTGGAAAGGTCCAGTGAATGATCAATTTTGCCCTCTGTATGACCCAAACAATTTAATTTTCAATTTTTGACTCATTAGAGACCCATGAATGAAATTAAGGGTCAATTAAACTGTATATTCTTGGCCCACACAATCTGATTCTTAACCTATGAATCAAATTGACTTTAAATTGACCCATGAAATTTAGCCCTTCATTCGTAAAAAAAAAGTCTTAAAACCATTGAATAAATTGAAGTGAAAACCTTCATTTTATTTGACCTTTGATTGACCCACACGGGTTTCCCCTTTATTCTTGACCCTCTTTTTAACCCCTAAAAATTAATTTCCACCCAATAGATTATACAAAGCGTCAATTTAGTCCTCTGCATGAGCCAAACAATTTAATCTTTAATGAAATTAAGGGTCAACTAAGCCCTCCATTGACCCACAAAATCTGACTTTAATCTACGATTCAAATTGAGGTTCAACTTGACCCTTTGCTTGACCCCCAAATTTTACCCTTTGTTATTGACCTTTATTTTGACCCATGGCGATCAATTTCCAGTTCATTAATTCAATTTAACTCTATTTAACCCACACAATTGACCCTCAATTTGACCCTAACTTTGACTCAAACACCTATTCCTAAAATCTCAATTCAAAGGATTGTCCCATTTCACCCCACGATGTCATTCCACCCTCCCTCCCCCCCTCATATACAAGGTGATCGAGTAATTAACACGTAGAATTCTGCGTGCATGCATCACAAGTAATATAATTACACTGTACAATAATAATAAACGTCTTGTTTTTTTTCGTGGAGGGAGGGGGGGGGGAGGGGGATCGGGGTGGGGAGACGAGAGATAGAGGGCACAGGGTGAACTAGATTCAACCGAACTTAAAAATTATCTCCATTTATATACATAAAATAAATAATTATCGTTAACATTAAGCTAATTAATATTCTTTTGTTTTCTATCCTCGCGTGCATTCACCCTCAATATATCTACTGGTTCGCGTGCCACTCGGATATATCAATATTCGAGGATACTGGCTCTCTTTATAAAATTATATTAGGTACACTTGTTTATAAATTGCACTGACTATAAATAAATGGGAGGAAAGAAAAAAAAAATAAAGGGATAATGAAAATTAGGTGAAGTAGGATCGATTACATCGAGCATTGAATTCTAGTGTTTTTCTAGTTTATTATTTTTTTTCTTTTGTGGTTGTCTTTTATTTTTTTGAGTTGCGTCGAGGCCAATGGCGCCTCGGAACTATGGAGATATCGGTTTTTTAATTATGATTAAGGAAAAATGAATTAATTACCCTCTCCGTGTCACCGAAAACGCTATTTGGCACATAAGTAATTATCACATCAAGCTCTCCCCAAACTCATCGGTCCTCGGTTTGTTTGAGGTAATAATAAAGAAGAAAACCTAGATAACAAGATTTTTGATTTTTTGTTTTTGAATAAATAAAAGATCTTGTTTATTCGCAATCATTCCTATTGTACTCTTCGCGATATCTAGACCAATCGATAATGATATGAGATTCAATAAATAAATGATAAAAATACTATAAGTACTAGGCGTTGGCATGGAGTTGGCTTCATGCTTTTGTGCATTTTGGAGGAGATAATTGAGGCTTCGGGGGGATTCAATGGCCAATAGTTTCTTTTGTGAGGCACACTGTTAGGAATTTTGTGGGTGAAATTTCCGATCCTTTTTGTGGAAAGTTTTATCATAATTCCACTGAAATTTCAAGAAATTTTATTACTGAAAATTGAAAATTTTAATGGAAAATCGATGGGAACTGTAAATTTCAGTTTAATTATTGCATAAAAATTTGTAGAAATCAGAAAACTTCAGGGGAATGTATTCTTGAATTTTTGATTCATTGAAAAATTAGCATTATTTGCTATTGAATATTCATGTTTTGATTGAAAATGCAAATATGTTCGGAAATTGTTGTCCTCAATTTTCAGTGGAATTGGAAATTTTATGATTTTTCTCCGGCTAATCGAATTTATTATCGCTCGCTAGACAATTTCTACCAAACTGTTCAATTTCGTCACAAAAATTTCACAATTTCATGGAAAAATTAACGAAGACGGTAATTATTCCATGAAAATCAGGAAAATTCAGGTGAATATATTCCGAAATCTTCGATTCATTGAAAAATCGTAATGTAGTAATGAATATTCACGTTTTGATTGAAATTTCAAGCAAATTGGGAAATTGTCGTGTTTCTGCTGCTCAAAAATGAAGAATTTCATTGAATTTCCAGTGAAATCCGAAATTTCACGATTTTTTTTTTGAAAATTTTTCTTAAACTGCCCTTGAAATGTCAATTTTCTTGCTAACAGTGTAGGGAACGAGACTTTTAAGATGGCAATCGATGAGTTAAAATTTCTCTTACTTATCGTAACGTCACCGGTTTATTCATTAATTTCTCTAATCATTATTCACTGTTTATACAAAACATTGTCGTCATGCTCTCGAGCAATATTCATGGCCGTTTATTGAATTTGGCACATTGAGGTATCACCTCATGATAAATTGAAATAATTGCCTGATGGCACTGGATACTTCATCATCTCAAGAAACATTGTGTTCCCTAATTTGGCACTGCATCAATCCACGATGAATCCATAATCAATGAAGCATAACGATTATCTCTTGATTATTAATTTCTACCAGAAGAGTTCACGGGCGTGATAAGTTCTTGGTGCTCCGGGTCGACAGACTGGGTGACCCGGAGCTGCGGTTCAATCCTCGTCGTGATGCCTTGGACTGGCGTCATAACCACCGATTGATCCTGAATTGTCCGGTGAAAAATTCATCATGTCCGAGGGTGACAGACTGTCTTGAGGATAGTAGAATGAGGAATGGTCCTGACTTGGTCCAGCTGTGCCGTTAAGAAGGGATGCTGGTGGTGATACTGAGGGCCTTGCTGAGGGCCCTGGCCCAGCTGGATGATGCTGGGAACCCATTTCACCACCCACTGGTGACAGAAAACCCATCTCTGGGCCACCGTCTCTGCACCAAAGTTGTCGCATCTCTTGTCGCCTCTGTCGCATCAGTGATTTATACTCGGAAATTCTCATTTTTTTACCGTCCACGATGCATGTACGCTTGGGACGCGGACGATACCTGTAGTCAGGATGCTTCTCCATGTGTAATTTTGATAGGCGTGATTGTTCCTCGTAGTAGGGCTGCTTCTCGGAATTTGACATTGCTTTCCATCGTGCTCCTGTTGAATTAAATTATGAGAATTCATTATTGAAGTAATACGAATCAAAAAGAAATACGAATTATTTCTTTTTCAATTTTCACGATTTGCTTTTTTTTTTTTTTTTTTTTTTTTTTTTTTTTTTTTTTTTTTTTTTTTTTAATTTTTTTT
>NW_021680582.1:61664-65591 GCF_001412515.2 Diachasma alloeum
TTTTTTTTTTTTTTTTTTTTTTTTTTTTTTTTTTATGAAAGCAATACGAATCAAAAAGAAATACGAATGACTTTTGAAACAAAAAAAATAGTATCTCACCAAGAATTTTTGATATGTTGGAATTATGCATATCAGGACAGGCTTTAAGAATTTTCCTCCGTTCATCCTTCGCCCATACCATGAAAGCATTCATCGGCCTCTTGATATGTGGTTTATTCTCGTTCTCCCTCTTCTGCTGTCTCACCATCTTTGCTTTCTCGGTGTTGTCCTCCAATACCTTATAAGACTGATCTCTCCAGAGATGAGGAGACGACAGGAAGTCCTGTTCCTCTTGGGTTGGCTCATCTCGACTACTCGAGTGTTTAATCGGTCGTTGGGATTGTGGTGATGATGGTATGGCATTGGTACTTGGCGGTAAACCGTACATTCCGTGCATTGCAAAGTGTTTTTCCACTGCTGCCGATCCACCAGCCCCGGATTCCTCTTTCACCATGACTTTGCCCATTGGTGATGATAATGTGCTCAAGTGCGGGGGAAGGCCGCCGTAGGGTAGTGAGGGAAGGTAATTTCGGGGGATGGGGAGACCTGGGGGAAAGAGTTTGGGCGCTGTTGCTGCCAGGGGTTGCTCCTGCTGGCCACTGCTACCAGCCCCCGTCGAGTGGGAATCACTGCCTGGGGATGAGGAGGCTGTTGCACCTGATGACGAGGACTTGGGTTTTGTCAGGTTTAGGGGGGCATCCGGGTCTTGGAGGGGCGGCGCTGTCGGCGCTACCGCTGAGGAGACTGGCGTCGGGGAGGTCTCTTTGTCCAAGTGCGTCGTCATCTGGGCTAGGTGCGCTGTCGCCCAACTTTGAGACTCTCTGTGGCTACTTATCATCTGAAATGAAATTGGTCGATTGAGGTTTTGGATTTTTGGGGATATCTCCGAATCTTGAAGAGATAGCGAAAAACTTCAGAGGACATTTTTTGTAGATCTTTTTTTGCTCTATGAAAAAGCTCTTAAGACGATTTTCGCTATCTGCTTTAGATTCGGAGATATTCACCAAAAACTGAAGTCTGTTTTCCGCAATTTTTGTTAATCATAGAATCTGCTGTTTGCTGAATATTTTCATTGAAATTTTTGAAGCAGATTTATTTCGTTGATGAAGGTGTTTCATTTAGCTCAAATTCTGGGATATTAATCAAAAATTAAATGAAAGTAGAGTTGATCTTTTCATTACTTTGAAATTACGATTGGCAATTGAATGGTCTAATGAACTCACATTAGCTATAGAATTGATATGCTTATTTCCAGTGGTAGTTGACGTGGGTGGTGGCATAGTAGATGCTACTGGTAAGCCACGTAGTTGCTCGAGAAACGGTAGAAACATGAGTGATTGGGCGCTCGGCATACTCAACTGTCCCTTTGTTATCTGCGCCTGTAGCTCTTGTATATTATTATGGTGCTGCATCATGTGCTCCTGCTGTCTCTTCAAGTGTTCACTCTGTAACCGTTGCATCTCCATTTGCTTCTGCGAGTCCACAGGCATGTGACTCGGATACGTCTGGAATATTCCAACAGAAACAAGAGGTTGCAATTAGAATTCTATTTAACTGGTTGAATTATCAAAGGATTTCCAGTTCTATATCTGTACCCTTAGAATTATTTCATACGTTGTAATTTGAGACGTCAGATGTTGAGGTGTTTTTCAATGCTTTTTATCTTTCTCAAAGCAATACGAATCAAAAACAACTACGAATGAAAAAAAAAATTTTTTTTTCGAAAGACATACGAATGAAAAAGAAATACGAATCGAAGACAATTATTGTTTTTGTTTGATTGAAAGCAATACGAATCAAAAAGAAATACGAATAGATTGACGATAGCAGACAAACTTCTGAAAACTTCAGAATAACGAAGTAGCAAGAGATAATTGCGAGGGTCCCCTGTTCTCCCTCTCTCACTCTCCTCTCCATCTGGCTGTGATCCAGATATACATGAAGTTTGGGGTCTATTTTAGTCGAATAAGGAAGACGTTTATTCATACAGTGCAGTGGCATGCTCGCTCTGCCACGGTTACTACTAGTCCCAGTTCACTGGACATTTTTCCATAAATTTCCACAACTTGTCATCTACCTATCGATCACATCCAATCCCGATAAATTCGCGATTTGACTCGTATCAACGACTTATTTAATCCTCTCAGTGTGGAATTTTCGGTCTTTCATAATTGCCATACGATTGATTCACTGAGTGCCGTCATTTACGGTGAGAAGAGGGGGGCCCCCAGTGATGCACAAGTCGATGAGAACCGAAGATTCATTATTCATCGGGCGCGCACGGGCTCTCAGTTATGCCGATGATACGTATCCATGACAGCTATACCGCCCACAGTGGCTAAATATAAACAGGCGTGGTGCCAACCAAGTTCCATTCACATTCACGTATATACACTGGTGCATTTTGGATGGTAGGCAGTGGGGCACCAACTACCATGTTTCTGTAATTTCGTCTCACTCCGGTCCCTCATTCCCTTCCCTGCACCTCATACCCTGTGCCCGCCCCCCCCCCTGCCCCTCCTCGTGCGCTACTCACAGAGAGGTTTAGTCAGTCAGAGCGGCATATAAGAATATGAGGAGGCCCGTTCTGAATATGCATCCGCGCATTGACGCCAAACTGCAACTGCTGCACCGCGAGGGATTATTTTAGCAACGCAATTACCGAATATATGAGTTAATATGTATCGATATCAATGAGTGATGGTTTTGTTGTTTAAACAATCATCGTTTCGCCATTTGGATTTCTTTTTGATTCGTATTGCTTTCATAAAAAAATATAAATGAAAATGCAAAACAAATTTTTATCACAAAAAAGAGAAAGGAAAGTGAAAAGCTGTGCGAACTTGGAGTCGAAGTTTGATAAATCGATTGTCTTTCTTATAGTATTGATTGTACTCAGTGAGTACCTGAATGTACTACATTCATTTTCATTTGTCACTTCCACGTCCTAGACCCTATACAAGATAAATTAAATTATTTTTTTTTGGCGATTTCGTTTTTCGCGATTATCTCGGAAACTATGAGAGATAGAGCCTTAAAACCACTTTTGGGTTCCCTATAGGAAGATGGACGGCTCAGAATTACATTTTTCCACGTTCTACACCCTATACAAGATGAATTAGATTATTTTTTTTTGGCGATTTCGTTTTTCGCGATTATCTCGGAAACTATGAGAGATAGAGCCTTAAAACCTATTCCATTCGATTCCTGAGGAAATTTGGGTTCCGTATAGGCAGATGGACGGCTCAGAATTGCGTTTTTCCACTTGCTACACCCTATACAAGATAAATGAAATTAATTTTTTTTGGCGATTTCGTTTTTCGCGATTATCTCGGAAACTATGAGAGATAGAGCCTTAAAACCACTTTTGGGTTCCCTATAGGAAGATGGACGGCTCAGAATTACATTTTTCCACGTTCTACACCCTATACAAGATGAATTAGATTATTTTTTTTTGGCGATTTCGTTTTTCGCGTTTATCTCGGAAACTATGAGAGATAGAGCCTTAAAACCTATCCCATTCGATTCCTGAGGAAATTTGGGTTCCGTATAGGCAGATGGACGGCTCAGAATTGCGTTTTTCCACTTCCTACACCCTATACAAGATGAATTAAATTATTTTTTTTTTGCGATTTCGTTTTTCGCGTTTATCTCGGAAACTATGAGAGATAGAGCCTTAAAACCTATCCCATTCGATTCCTGAGGAAATTTGGGTTCCGTATAGGCAGATGGACGGCTCAGAATTGTGTTTTTCCACTTCTTACACCCTATACCAGATAAATAAAATTAATTTTTTTTGCGATCTCGTTTTTCGCGATTATCTCGGAAACTATGAGAGGTAGAGCCTTAAAACCTATTCCATTCGATTCCTGAGGAAATTTGGGTTCC
>NW_021680582.1:66224-67862 GCF_001412515.2 Diachasma alloeum
AATAATAATAATAATAATAATAATAATAATGAATAATTTTCGTTGGTACAAACGAGTACTAACGATTTAGAAGCTATCTGTATGTTTTCCTGACGTCCTTCATACATTTAAGATTTTAGAAGCGGGTAAAGTATTGAAGGGGTTGATAAATGAAATGGAAAAATATAGTACATACAAGTACTATCCATGCTGAATCCTTGCTCATGAAAATTTTTTCCGTACCTTCATTTCCGACGCTGCACGATTTTTTCCGCACCCCTTACGTCTAGGGATGCGGGGTACAAACGAAAATGAATGTGGTACGTTCAGGTACTCACTGAGTACAATCGATACTATAAGAAAAAAAATCGATTTATCAAACTTCGACTGCAAGTTCACACAGCTAAAGTGAAAAAACAGTTTTCTCCATTCGTAGTTTTTTTTAATTTATATTGCTTCGATAAAAAAAATATAAACAACAATGCAAAACAAATTTTTATCACAAAAAAGAGAAAGGAAAGTAAAAAAAAAGTTTTCTCCATTCGCAGTTCTTTTTGATTCGTACTGCTTCGATAAAAAAATGTAAAACAAATTTTTGTCACAAAAAAAGAGAGAAGAAAAAAAAAAAGTTTTCTTCATTTGTAGTTCTTTTTGATTCGTATTGCTTTTGACAAAAAAATTCGTTTTTGAATTTTTATTTCGTTAACTACGGGGGTAAAATGGGTGATTGACTCGGTGTGATTGAAATTTCAAGTAATATTCATCATCTGAAATAATCTTTATTATTGAATGTATTTCACTGTTTCCTTTATTCCCGGAAATAATCTGAATTTTGAAAAGCCACTATTCCTTTGACGCATAGAAACATCAAGGAATCCATAATCGTAGATCAGAGAATCGTCTTTTGGTTGTTCTGTATACACAGCGTGATGTACCCGGATATCTTTATCGGCAAATGTTTATTATCCATTCGCCGTCTCTCAAACCTTTTGATATTTTTTCCCCACTACTCTATTTCCCTTCCCCGCCCCCCCTCCCCAATCCTACTGTATAAACTCATTCGTGAATAAACAAATTGCACATACGCATTGAACGAATTGCATTGCTGGATGCGGGCTTGTACGCGGTTTTCTCGAAAAGCGGTAATATTAATAATTCCCTTTGGTGTTTGTGATTATCAGTCACAATATTGCGCTTGCAGACTGCTGACTGTAATGCCAGGGGTACATGTGGATACACTCTATTCATCCGAGTATTATTTGGTTCAGTGTTGGGCTTTTGCCGGGGAGTTTGTGTCTCACTGGGCTCCACAAAGCCGTACTTTGTCTCGTTTGGTTCGCGCTAGGCGTCATAATTTTTTCATGGCCCTGATAACGCAGGATGATTGTGGATTGATAAATCATTTTTTGAATTGTCATTTTATTATTTTGGCTGATATTTCCGGTAAATTTTTTGGAATTTTGTCATTGGAAATTCAAAGTTTCATGAAAAAATCCCGGGAAAATGTCATTTTCAGTCAGACTATCTCATGAAAATGAATAGAAATAAGAAAAAGTGAAGCAAAATGTCAATGTTTTCCAACATTGCGATAATTCCCCGAAATTTCCGAAAAATCCAAGACTTCAGGATTGTCTCTGAGAGAGGGCAGACGGGGCAGAC
>NW_021680582.1:68446-69555 GCF_001412515.2 Diachasma alloeum
GAGAATGACAAAAATGGGGAAGACGTATAAAAGAGAAGATAGTCTCGCTAGACGGGATCTCTTTGCCTCGAGGTGACGCGATCACCTCGAAGAGGGTTCCGAAACGCCTCAACGCTCCATACTCGTTTCCCCCGGGGAGTTGGTTACTTTTCCCACATATAACGCCATGGAGATAAGAAGCCGAAGACAATAATCCTTCTGACGGCTGACTCGATGTGCTCGTCGGCTTATTTCCTCATTTTTTATTTCTTTCACGTCTGACTGGAGAATGTGTGGGTTATGGAGGGGGTGGAGGTTCTGATGCAGTTTAATCGGATGAGTGTCCCTTTGGTTCGAGTGAATTATAACTTGACGCGTTTCTGAGGCATTAATAAGTGAAGGATCGGAGCTAGATACAGTCTAATGTCTCTTGGATTTATTAGAAATAGGAATTGGATTCAGGTTTTGCGGATGAGAGGGAAAATGATAGTTTCTATTTGTTTTCTTGGCTTCAAGCAATATGAATCAAAAAGAAATACGAATGGAAGATATTTAATTTTTTTCCTACAATGACAACAAATAAATGAATTTTGTGAAGAAGAAAAATTTAATTTTAAAGCAATACGAATCAAAAAGAACTACGAATCGAGGAAATTCGCATTTTCATGTCTGAAATACTTAGATTTTCAGAGCATTATTCGAGCGTTGACACGGAAAATTCAGACAAAAATGTCTAAGCGTGGATCTTGAGACACTTTTGAAAAAAAAATGTCGGGACAAAAGAGGCGTCTGTTCTTGGGCAGAAATTAAAGAGCGAGAGACATAAAAATGAAAGGGAATAATAATGAAATAAAGGGGAGAATGATAACGAGATGATGAGGTTAAGGCCAAAGACGCCTTCGTATTCACTGTAATTTGCTTACAATTAAAATAACACGGCGACCCATCCATCCATCTCAGTGTTGGCGCTGTGGCGTCTAGAAAGTGATTAATTCTTAACAAGGGCGAGGTTTTGCACTCGAGCACTTGAAGCTACCGCGATGTTAGCGCGAGATGAGGAGCGAAAGGAATAAAGGAGAGAAAAAGAATTCAGCTACAATGCCTTCGGTCGGCTCTCTGTCACCCCCCCC
>NW_021680582.1:69565-77564 GCF_001412515.2 Diachasma alloeum
CCCCCCCCCGGTTTTTTGTTTTTTATGTCCCCGTAGAAGCTACCATGGGGTCACAATATAAACGGCCCTCTCTCTCGGCCTCAATCCGCTGAGACTTTAATTAATTTTGTATGTGCAGCACGCGCCCGCAAGAATAAAGTCACGAGGCAAGACTACTTGGTGGCGCGCGGGTTTGCTGTTTGGGAGAGGAGAGAGACCACCGCAGACGTGCCCGGGGAGATCCACTTGAACCGAGAATAATGCCCCTGATGCACGTGGCTGGGTATAACAAACCCTCTCTCGGTTTTGGTCTCTCTCGTTCTGCTGCTCTCTTTATTATTTAGCGAACAAAATCGGAAAATTTTATCTCGTGGGTATTTTTTGGATCGCCTTCAATCAGTGATAACTCCCGACCGAACGGTGCGATTTGGATCAGTCAGGGCTCTTTTTAAAACTTGAAAAAATACCTTGAAAATGAAAGAAAAATATCGAAATTTCACTCTGCCGTTCTTGAGTTACGGGCCGTTTTATCCCGCTCTTTTTTCTATTACTTTTCCAAGTTTACTGAATTAGAAGAGAAAATTTTCATTCATGGTGAATCGATTTTTAAAAGAGACAGGAGCGTCACGGAGATGTTAAGGGTCACGAGGGTCAGGTCTGACGTGAAAAGGATACATTTATAAGGCACAAAAATGTTGCGTTCATTTCAATTATTTCTCCCCGCAGATATTTTTTTTCAGTTACTCACCTCAACTACTATTTTATTCGTCACATAAGATGACTCAAAACTAGGGAATTATCCAATATTATAATGTCCCTCATATTTATTTCACCGGCTCACGAACGAGGTGAAACAATCCCGCGAAGAAGACCCCGAAAATAAAGGTTCCCCCGAGATTCTCTCTCACATATCGTTTTTTTCTTTTCCACTAAAAATAACATTTGGAAAACGGCAGACTTTAATGAACGACTCTCATACCATTCACCGTGATGCATATAAACCTCTGAATGTGAAATGCAAAATAAATGTCGAGTGTTATTTCGCGATGATTAAATTTAATTGTCCGGACGACTCACGTTGGGTTAATTAATTGCAAAAAAAAAGAGGTTGGATGAGAGAAAAAAATGGACGAAATGAACAGTGAAAATGCCATTCAGACAGGATAATTTGATATTTATATCCAGCGAAGAGGTCTTTCCCACAAGATCCGATACGGCGATGGCCGGCGATATGTGGCGATACGAAACGCCGCGCCGACAAGGGGGTTTTTATTTAAATGAAAAGGGTCCAAAGAAAATGCACAAGTGACGGCACACAGGAATGTAGCAGCTGCCCGACTCATTCACATACCCCCACTACTCACTTTAATACCGGAATTCTTACTATGACATCCCCAACTGGTTGAAGGAGAGAATACGATTTCTTAAAATTCACGAGTGATTATCAACGGGAGAGACTTGGATAATGCGAATCCTCGGGGGGAATATAAACAACTGGGCGAGTTTTCACAAATGTCGGGCCATCAGTATTGGCCGAGTGAGTGTATTTGGGAGGCAAGTTATTAGTCTTCTCAATTTTTTTTTTTTCGTTCTCTCTCTCTCTCTCTCTCTCCTGATACCACCCAGATCCTTGAGGAGATAACGCCGAACGGATTGCGGGACAACGGGGAGATTAATTGCACCAGCTACCAGTGCAATTATTATTATGCGGGTTTTATTTTAATGGGGGGTTGGTAGTGCATCTCGAGAATTGGGGGAATGGGAAAACGCGCTTGGGTTTGGGGATTTGTATCGGTGAATTCGGGTTTTTGCAAATGTGTAGATTTTTATTGATAATGGTAACTGATGTTTTGAATTTTCGGAAGGCTCCTCTGAAGAAATCTAGTTCGAAGTTTTTTTTTTGTGAAAGTTTACTACGTTTATAAGTTTTTACTAAAAATGGGGTTTAGCATGATTGTTTTTTGCGAATGATCCAATTATTATTGCAAAAATCTCGGTGAATTTCTAGTGAGTTTCGTATCTCTTTTTCGTTTTGATTTTCTGTTTCTTGTTTTTGTTTGGATTTATTTGCATTCATCAGCAGTTTGCCGAGAGTAATCTGACGGTAACAATGGGATGAAAGGGATTTGACAGTTGGAGAGAACAATAACATTCTTCTTTTATTCTTTTAGATCAGTGGAAGCGATTGGGGTCTATTGTTCTTGGTGGTATGTGTTTGTGGATAAATGTCAACAGAAGAGTTTCTTCTTGGAGTGTTGGGCTGCGCATGCGCGCGGGCCTTGGGGCGACGCTTCTGCAGACGCTTGGCGCCATGCGAAAAATTTAATTTATTCTTGTTCGACTGATAATTGTCAATTTTCCCTTAATGATTACCCATGGCTTTATTGAAAATTTAGGATTATTCGGAAAATAATAGATGTGGAGATTTTACTAGAATTTTCTATGAAATTGGAGAATTTTCTGGGTTCTCTAGAACTTAAAACCTATATTGAAGTGAAAAAAATGAAAAAGAATCCAATTTAACCAATAAACATGAGAAAATTGACAATTATGATGTAAAAAATAATTAGTAAATTTGAAGAATTTGGGAATATCGCGTGATCTTTAGCGACTAACTTCACACGACTCACTGACCAATCAGAATTGAGGATTAGGTCGGGTATTTTCGGTATATTTCGATACAAAACAATTTCACGAAACGTTGTGCTTTTAGAGATAGGATAGTCCCCTCTGCTCACGCACAATTGAAAAGTAGGTATTATTATAATTGAGGGTAAAAAAATGGGAATTCTTGAGTACTTAACGTGAATATAAAAAAATGAAACAAGACGTTAATGAGGAGAGTAATTATTTCGTTTACTAAAAAATCGTTTACAGAAAATTGACAATTATGATACAAAAAATAATTAGTAAATTTGAAGAATTTGGGAATATCGCGTGATCTTTAGCGACTAACTTCACACGACTCACTGACCAATCAGAATTGAGGATTAGGTCGGGTATTTTCGGTATATTTCGATACAAAACAATTTCACGAAACGTTGTGCTTTTAGAGATAGGATAGTCCCCTCTGCTCACGCACAATTGAAAAGTAGGTATTATTATAATTGAGGGTAAAAAAATGGGAATTCTTGAGTACTTAACGTGAATATAAAAAAATGAAACAAGACGTTAATGAGGAGAGTAATTATTTCGTTTACTTACATGCAACGATAAGACCAAGACCGGCTGTAAAGGGTGAGCACTCGACTCGTACAATTTTGTTATTTTCCATCCATATAAAGTGAAAACGCATAGTAATAAATACCCGTCATCAACCCCACGTCTTGGCGCCTTCTAATATGACCAGCGAGCATGAATAATCCACCGTCTACCCAGTGGTAATGTTTAATGCAACAATTAATCGACTCGTTAGGCACTTTGTCGATTTCAGTGTAGGTGAAATCGTTTAATTACAGTCACTGCTTGTGAGAGCAGTTTTCTGTGAATTAAATTTCTGGGCTGTGGGTGGAAAGGGAATTTTATCATTTGATTTTTCTGGTGGAGAATGAAATTCTGAGTGAAAACGACGCTGACAAATTGATAGATCAGCCGCACGTGACTGGGAGTCGATCGGGGAGTTCGTGCGTGAGGAAAATTCGGGATCGGTTTACTGCCCTGACCCGCGACAATCGGGTTGCTGGGGGAGGAAGAATCGGGGGGTACACGGAAGTGGTTTTTAGTGATTTGAGGGGGGGGGTAATCAATCATTTTTTAGGGGGGAGGCGGTGGAGGAGAATTCAAGTTTAAAAAAATTTTAAACATTAAGAATGTCTTGAATTAAGTCAGATATATTTCATTCATTTTTTCATTATTCAAGACACCTCTTGGTTTAAACCACTAAAAATGTCTTATGATTAAAAAAATTAATAAATAAAATAAAAATAAAAATGTCTTAAATTTGGGTACAAATGTTTCGGACGTGGAGACAAAAGTGTCTTAATTTAGGGCGTCAGGCGTAAACAAAAAACTGAACTCTCAATTGTCTTAAAATCACAATTTTTCTGTCTGAAAACAAGAGACTCGATGAGGGAGACATTGTTTTATGTATTGTTTAATTCAAGTCATCAAATTTAGGACATTCACGCTGCCGCTATTTAAGACACTGTCAATTTCAATGGCCGCACCATTTGCAGACGTCAACCCCATTCTCAAGTCTCTTGAATGTCTTAAATGATCTCAAAGTTGAGACAAAATTTTTTTTATTGTCTTAAAATGGTCTCAATTCAGCAAAAAAAAATATTTATACTAGTATCTAAAATCCCTGAAGGTCTAAAATCCAGATACACATGTCTTAATGACTTTCCTCACATCAAACTTACAATCAGTGAACATACATGCTTAGGGATGAGGAAAGACTCTCGCAATTTGAACGAGTGGCATCACAGTCGGAGGGTTTAATGAGGTTAGCTGCAATTACATGCATTAGTACGAAAAGGAAGCGCTCGCGACCTTCCAGCGGCACACACACACACACACACACACACAGGCACAGACATCCGCGCCCGCGCGTGCACACCCAGCTGCCGGCAAAAGGGTGAGAGCTACTCTGCGTGAGGATTCGTGTTTTCCAGCATTGACGGTACCAGCGATAACACGGGTATATGTCAAGAGAAAGGGCGGAAATGAGTGGCGCCCCACTAGAACCTACGATCCTCATCCCTTCGTCCCGGAGGACGTTAACGCGTTAACTGTCGTTTTACATAGTTTCCTCTGTGTCGTCTGCCCTCTTCTCGTTCTCATACAGATTTACCCATTTACACACCTACGTCGGGGGTTAAGTATACGCATCGCTGGATGATTATCAAACGGTGAACAGACAGGTGCTGGGGTTGTCGCTCCGCTGGAGATTATTCTTTGATTTTTTTACGACAAAAAGAGGAGAATAATGTCTCGTAAATTGCGGAAAATTATTGTTTATTCAGCGAGGAATATTTTTTTTTATTGAGAACACCATTTGAGATTGGATATCACGCGAAATTAAAAGGAAATATGATCCACTCTGCGACAGTTGTTTTTAAGAAGAAAGGAATTGAGGAGTAATTTTGATTTTTAAGGAACGATTGACTTGTCATTTCCAGGGGATGGGATTTCATTCGATTTGGGAGGAAAAAATTATGAAATTCCAATTTTCGGGGACAAGTCAATGAATTGTTGAATTTTTAAGCAGAAGGAAGATGAGGATTTACCAACTTCTTTGAATTTTCAATGAAAATGTGAATATTCAGTTCGAAATTATTCTGAATAGTAAATAAATTGAGATCTGGATTTTCCAGACAGAAAAGACGAAAAAAAAATTTCATTTTCACTGGGTCAAGGGTCAGATCTTGGATTTTTTCAGGCGGAGTCTTTTTGACTTTCGCCAAAATCGATTTTTTTCACCAATTGAATGTTGATTCCGCATTTACTGGCCGCTCTGATGCCAATGAAACCATCGGAGGCGCTATAGATATCACGAAATTCAGCCTCAACCCCCATTAATCATCAATTAATCCCCAAGATTGTAACAACTCCATTGTCCCTCACCCCGTGATTTTTCACATTGCGAATAAATTTCTGTGGACCGATCCAACGAGCCCATCACCAGCCAAATGTGGGGGAGAATCGTTGGATTGGTCGAGGCCGACCTCGCAATGTTTGTGCGCGCATCCGTTTGTCCATTTGCGTATCGAGTTGGTCTGAGGGTGCTTTATGGGAATTAGCGGTGTATTGTGGGTTGGCAGTGGGCGGGCAATGTGCACTGGTGCAAGAGAAGCGCGGTGATACGAGAGCGGATACAAAGGTTCGTGGCTCGGGGGAGGGAAGGGGGGGGGGAGGGGGGGAGGGAGGAGGGGGTGAATATACCCGTGTATACAAGAGGACAGAGAGTACAAGGGATGAAACCCCGTATATACGTATATACAATATGTTTTCCCCGGGAAATAGGAATGGGAATGGGGAGGGGGAGAAGCCGACGATTATTCCACTGTGCGGACTCGGTGTTTGTCAATATGCGAGCGATATGATCACCAAGTATAATCAGCGTCGTTTCTACATCCCTCTATTCTGTCTCTTCAACCCTTGTATGTCTCCTCATCCATTTCCTACAGCTCTGTGTTACTCGAAAATACCTCTCATTTCGCTATCTCTGTGTCAATAGAATGTTACTTTGTGACTATTTGGAAATGTTATGTTACTCGGTGTCTCGTGTGAGGGGGAGTGGGCTTTCATTCTACGGGATTATCAAACGAGGAGTGAGGTAATGAATACACTGGGGTATAAATGAAAAATGGAGAATTGAACGGATATTTTTCGTTTTCGGGGGTTGTATCAGGGAGAATTATTCGAGGGGGGAGTGGAGTTATTGAATAGCTAGGGAAATTTTATGTGAAGTAAAAGAGTGAATCACTTATTTTACCCTAGTAGTTTCTAAAATTTTGCGAATTTTTTTCGTTCTTCTATCAATTTTAATTTTAATTTAATTTAGTTAATTGTCATTTTCAGAGAAATGACATTGAGTTAAATTTAGGGGAAAAATTATGAAATTTTGGATTTCACTGGAAATTTAATGAAATTAAAATCTTTTGAGCATCAGGAAGGAGACGATACTCTAATTTGGTTGGATTTTTAGTAAAAATATGAATACTCTGTACTAAATTACACTGCATCTGCAATTAATTGAAATTAATTGAAGATTCAAGAGTGAATTTATCTAAATTTTCCCCATTTCCCATAAATAATTAAACTAAAATTCAATGTTTCCATATTTTTTCTATAAAATCTTGAATTTTCACTGCTGAATTTTCTCGACAAATCATTCAAAAATTTTTAATAGACTATTGAAAATTCGACAATGAAAAAGAAAATTTAGAAATCTATAAAAATTTGAAAATCGGATCAATTGATTAACCAATTTTTTTTTAAACCCACGAGACCGCACTGAGGCCTTAAACTAATAATGCTAAAAAATAAGTTTCAAAATAATCTCTCCTCACTATACACCACTCAATTCTTCTCAAGCCACATCTCACTCCCCCACCTCGGGGCGTGGTGCGTTCGCAGGTGTTTAAAACAATTTCTGGGACAAACTCTTCTCGAAACTTGGTACCGGCCCACGCACTTGTCATCCACCTCCAGAACACCCGCAAAAATTTCCCCACTCCACTAAACAGTCGCAGAAAAGGAAGGTTACGCTAATAAAAAGATTTTGTTGCTGCTAGTGAGGCTTCTTAGGGGTCCAAAATGGCAAAACGGACATTTTGCATTTTTTTTTATCTTAAAATCTAATTCAACTGCTCACGAAGTAAAATATATTTTTGTGTTATTCCACATATTTTTCCGAAAATTTTGAAAAAAAAAATCCTTCGTAGCTCAAAAATTGGAGGCCCTGGACTAAACACCATTGGCATTTTAAGCGTTTTCAGCAAACAAACAATTGAAAAAATTTTTTTTTGTACTAATTATTCGTTTTCAGATCTATATAATCGATCTTCAACGCCTGAAAAATCTCACTCCAATAACCCACGACTTTCAAAACTTATAGTAGTCTCCCCTTAATAGTTAAGAAGCCTCGTCAACAGCAACTAAATCCGTCCATCTTTTCCATCACTACAGTCGCATCTCCAACACAGTCCGCTGCATCCACCCACACCCACAGATCTCCTTGTGCATGCACACGACGTGCGACACACCTGCGAGACGGTAGCCCCCGCGAGGGGGTGGGGGGCACCGTCGGGGATCCGTATAACAGGTGGAAAGTGGGAGAGAGACGGAGACATGCTGTCAGAGAAGCCAGCGATGTTGGCGTATATATGCGCTAAAGAAGTCGCGGGGAGAGGGGTCGAGTGGAGGGGGGGGGAAGGGGGGAGGATGAAGAAGGTTTTGCTCTCCCCACTTGTGCCACCGAGTGAACATTACTGTACGCCCTCTCCTTTCGCGCTACCAGATAGGAGGAGAACGACGAGAACTACGAGAGCACGCCCTCCCCCTCTACCACCCACCG
>NW_021680582.1:77754-78016 GCF_001412515.2 Diachasma alloeum
TTTTTTTTTTTTTTTTTGTGGTTGTGGCGGTGGTGTCTCTCTCGGGACGTCTTTTCCCCGGGATTTTCCGGGTTTGTTTTATTTTCAGGGGAGGAATAGTGGAGTAGACCACTTCCGGCGGTTCGCAAACCTTCAGCCGAGTCATCCTGAATCGACTTGGTCTTTTATGGTTCTTCGGTGGATTCTATTGGACACTGATTTAACGTTTTGGTAATGGGGTGGGAGGAAGTTCGAGGGATGAATGGATTTCAGAAATAGGGGG
>NW_021680582.1:78110-78469 GCF_001412515.2 Diachasma alloeum
GGGGGGGGGGGGCTATTGCGTGCTGCGACGTTTATATTGGGGTTTTTTGGGGAGGGAAGCGGAGCTACCGGCGCGTTTCGCTGAGGGAAAAAATTAGCTCTGCCGGAAAAGTGTAGTTCCACGTGAGGATATTTGGTAGGGTGGAACAGATTTACTTGAGGGAAATTAACCAACTTGGTTGGAAAATGAGAAATGATGGTCGAGAAATGGCGTGCTAGGGCCTCTAAACATGACAAATGTCTCTAAAGATGATGTCTGTTTTCAATTGAAAAGCAGAGTTGTGACAACATTGTCTAGTAGGGCAATGGGGTCTAGGAGTGTCTATAGAACATTGGGGTGGAGGAGTCTCCCCTGGCTCA
>NW_021680582.1:80463-81761 GCF_001412515.2 Diachasma alloeum
ATGACGTGCTAGAGCCTCTAAACATGACAAATGTCTCTAAAGATGATATCTGTTTTCAATTGAAAAGCAGAGTTGTGACATCATTGTCTAGGAGCACAATGGGGTCTAGGAGTATGTATAGAACGTTGGGGTCTAGGAGTCTCCCCTGGTTCAAAACCATCTTTTGAGGGCCTAGCACGCCACTTCTCGACCCGCTCTTTCGTTTGAGCCCAAAATAACATTCATATCTTGTCTGACATCTTTGCTACAAACTCGGGTTTTCAACTCGGGTTTTCAGTTGAAAACCCGAGAAAAAGAGCTAGAGCCTCTAAAGATGGTTTTGAACCAGGGGAGACTCCTAGACCCCACTGGACAATGTTGTCACAATTGCGCTTTTCAATTGCAAACAGACATCATCTTTAGAGACATTTGTCATCTTTAAAGAATTCTNGCTATTTCATTTGAGCCAAAAAAAAACATTCATATCTTGTCTGACATTTCTGTTAGAAACTCTGGTCATCAACTCTGGTTTTCAGTTGAAATTGGAATTGTTAATTTATACAATACCAAATAAGACATTAATTTCCATCAAACACGGAGCCATAACATACCCCCCTCAAATTACGACGATGCGAGACACAAGTTTTTGCGCTAAACCCAGAGCCATTCGCTTTCCCCTCAATTATCCCACCTCCCCTAGCAGCCGATTAAGAAACAAAGTGAAGTTGACTGCATGCGATGCTCGAAAATATCATGATAATCTCGGGGGGGACAAAGGGGCTCTTACGAATATGTGGAAAGGAATATCTAAAAAAAAAGAGAGAGACGAACGAAATATGAAATAAAATTAAACACGTAAGACAACGTGTTGCACGCATCCTCCCCGTGTGTTTGCATAAACGCGTTCGAAGAATTGTACGCTCGGAGGCCGATGCTGTAGCGGTTTATATTCGCCAAGCGTAATAACGGTCATACCAAAGCACAAACTGACATTATCTGCACGCGCGAACGCATTTTTGCGGCTGTAGAACGCGCGACCTCATACTCCCCTCTCATTTTATTATTTTTTATTCTCCCTCCCTCCCCCCCCCTCAGTGCAGTTGTGCATTTTCTTTTTTATTCCTTCAACATTGTGATTGTGGCTGGATTGTGTGTCATACACAGGGGTAATTATCATCATTTTCCAACTATTCATATCGCCATGTATTGCGGCATTTCGAGTTGTTGATTTTTTTTTCAAGTTTTTCGTTTTGTCGGGTGAATACGTAATTCTTCGAATTTCTCTGTCGTCGTGTCATTTCCCACGCAATTGGGGGGGG
>NW_021680582.1:81818-89598 GCF_001412515.2 Diachasma alloeum
GGGGGGGGGGGGGGAGGGGGATTTCACTGGTCAATTATTACGATTAGATAGTTGTGGTACTTTCGCTCTCACCGGTGCACGGGGCACCTGGCTATCACCGGCGTGCACATGCAAGACGGAATTCGTGGATAATGGGGTTTACATTATTTCGCGAATGCATCGGTCTGCACCGGCAATCGAGATAATCAGTGGTCTCTGTTGTGAGAGGTATATGATAATTTTTGGGCCTGTTGAATTACGACAGTTTGGGACAACAAGTTGAGATGTTTATCGGGATGTTGATGATGGAATGCGGAATGCTGGACATTTTTGATACATTTTTTTTATTCTTCAATAGCAATAAAAATATGGAGACCCAAAAATTCCGGACAAATAGGCGTGAACCGCACGGAGAGAAATTTTCTAGAATAATTCTTGTACGAGTACTGGAATTACAATCCATCGGCCGTGAAAAATTCTAGCGGTGTTAAGGTAAAATTTCTGGGGATTTCTGTGAAATTTTCACAGAAATACGGGGAAAATTCACGTTTTCCCCGATTAAATTTCTAGTGCACTGGAATTTTTCCTGACCGTCACTTTGCGCCTCTTTTTCCATACTAGCACTAGAATTTATCTAAAAAATTTCTCTCCGCGTTGTATAAAAGTGTATCATGAGTCATCTTTTCCTCATTTCTATCTCGAAATTTAGTGAAAATTAATACAGGATGATCAAATTTTATTCTGCGTGAGAAAAATTTTATCCTGATAAAAATAAAAATTACCGTGCCGCTAGAGTAAACATTACTGTAAAATTTACCAATCGTTCTACAATTTTCGTTGTTATCTACATTTATGATGCGTCAGGATAGAATTTCTCTAACGTAGAATAAAATTTGATCATCATATATTAATTTTTATTAAATTCTACTACTAATTTCGGAATAGAAATGAGGAAACGATGACTCATGAAACGTATTTATAGAACGGTAGGATAATTTTTATCAAAAGTTCCTCTCTGTGCGCGTTTTTTGTCAATTGCCAATGTAAACATTGACAGGAGATCAATAAAACTCCTCGGGTATATATTTAGTTGATCCAATAACCGTATGTTGACCGGGAACCTTCTCGTTATGTGTTATCTCACCGGTATTATACGATCGGATGTGATATCCCAGAATACGCGACATTACGAAGCCCAAACGACACGCGTTTTCACGTCTTTTTTTGTCAGGAAAACAGCGTGACTGTTCTCGCGTCATTTTGTTTTCCGTCTGCGTCAACTGGATAGAAATGAAAAAATTTGGCTGAATTTTTTGAAAAAACACTTTGAATTCGATTGAATTTTTAAGTGAAAATTAATAGTTACTATCAAATTCCCTTGAATTTTCAGGAAATTTCTTGAAAAATTTTGGAATGCCCTGAAAATTCAAGGGAAAATTGATGAACAATCAGAAAAATTCTGAATTTTCCTGATTGTTTGCTTTCTGATTGAAAAATTGAACTAAAATTTACAGTTTTCACGGATTTTTCAATGAAATTGTGAATTCTTAACGCCATGAAATTATGAATTCTCAATGAAATTTCTGTGCCCATGTTACTTGTTAGAAATTTTTCACCAATGTAGATGTTTTTAGACAGTATGTCCAATATTATTGGAGCCAAATTGTCCACTCATGTTGATCGATAAACTGAAAACCGAGTGAATTGCGAGATTATCCAAACTATATGCGCAGAGCGTTGGCTTTTTTCGCTCTATTCGGAACCAATTACTCCCATTCAATCGATCACTCGACATTCAGATAAAAATCGAGCATGAAAGGAGAATAAAACCAATTTCAATGGATGTTCAATTAAATTCTGGGAGCTATTGTAAAGGCGAAATGGCAATGCGATTTCCCATAAATTTTGGGTTTAATGCAATTTGCCGAAGATATTTTACGATCAAAATTATAAAGTCCGATGATTCCTGGACTGAAGTCTATTTCATGTCATTTATTCATCTGAAAATTGAAAGATTTCTGAATGTTTCTGAACATTCAGATTTCACTCGGAATTCACAACGAATATTGACTAAACTTTCCGACTGTCTAATCAACATTCAAGTTTGACGTGACGTATAATTTGCAAATTGAGGGTTGAAATGCGAATTCAAATGGTTTAATATAGTCTCCAGTTGAGCCCCTCTGGCTTAAATGAAGGCATTAAGACATTTTACTCAAGTCCAACGTATTTTCCTGCCAACAGTTGGAATTCTTCTAGAGATATTTCTGATGATCACGACAAAAATTTAATTTCTGTCAAAGATATTAAATTTTCTTCCATCAAATTGGTTAACATCCTCCAACTAAATCTGTTCTACTCCATCAAATATTCTCTGCACCAAAAATATCTCATCATTTACTGTCTTAATGGCAGTCAGAAATCGTGAAAACAGAATGTCATCCACCAATAATCAGCCATTGAAAAACATTTCCGTATCTAACGTCTTAAATTAACATCTTGACGAATTCAATCCTGAAATCTGTTATCTCCGTTGAATAATTCATCGATAAATCGAAAGTATTCAAATTTCAAATCGCCCAAATAGCAAACCTCACCTTTATCTGGTCCTGCTGCTGTAGCAGCTGTTCCCTAAGAAACTGCAATTGCAGAATCATCTCCGATAGTCTTCGCTCTTTCTCCACAAAGCTGTCGGCACAGAGGACCCTGTGGAGGGCCGCAGCACCGTCCTGGTTGGATTCCGTGTTCGGTGATCTTCCGGTTGCCGTTGGCGATGCAGCAAGGCTGTTCGATACACTGTTGATGCTGCTGTAACCAACACCATTAGGCCTACGGTTAATCAAGTTTTACTCGTTACATCGGGCTATGGTCAAACGATAGGGGGAACGAGGGGGAGAGGGGGTGGGGGGGTATATATTCGCGGTGTGTCGATGCTACTCGTGTGCCACTGGAGCCAGTGGGATGAGGCTGGGGGGCGTGGATGCACGACTGACGCTCGACTACCGGCCGAGTTAGTGAATAATAAATAGGGTCGCGGCCGCGCAATCTCGGCGGAGAGCGAGTGTTTGCACCGGTGATGGGTCCCGGGATACCATCCCGACGCCCTCCCCCACCCACACCCTTGTCTCTTTTGTACAGCGGGAAATGCGAACCACGAATAAGTGATACGAGGCGCTATTGTACTGTGTCTACATGGTGTATGAGTGACCTCACTTTTTTTTTTGCTCTCTTTTTTTGCGCTTTGGCATGCTGGTGTCTTGGGTTTTAATGACGGTGGATGTAGGGGAGGGTTTTGTTAAATGTGGACGGGATTCGACGGATTTTTAGAAGATTATTAATTCAGTGGAATTTCAGGGTTTTTTTTGGGAAAACTCAAAAGTTTATGGAGGAACCGATGGAAATTGTAAGTTTTTGGTCAGGAATTTCGTGGAGATTCAGAAGAATTTAGTGATGAATGATCAGGGTTTGATGGAGAATTCCAGGAAGTTCGAGAATTTTGATGTTTCTGATGCGCTAACATTTGAACTCTGAAATTTCATTTTTTTTCCACGGTGAATCGAATTTAATATCACTCCCCTGAAAATTACTAGGCAAGTGTCCGTGGAATTTCAATTTTTTTCTGACTGCGCTCTTCCCTTTGAGATATTCAATGAATGATGCGAAACTTCGGGAAAATGTTCTCGTTTAAAATTGATTATTTTTACCTGCTATAAAATTAATTTACTTATGTTGCAAGTATTTTTTTTAAATATGCCAGTTTTTCACTATCTGTTGGTCACTAACCGTAAATTAAAAGGTTAGGAATATTTTTCCATTAATTAACTGTCTCACACCCTGCTAGAGCATAATTGAAATTGTACAGACAGTTGACTAGTAATTTTCAGAATAATTGCATCAAAATCAGTTCAGGGAAAACAATCCTGAAATTTGAGGGTTCACAAAAAATTCAATAAAAATTCAATTTGCAAATTTATTGAACTGACATTTCCATTTTCTATTCATTTTTCAGAATTTTGAGTTTATCATTATGATAATTTATTAAATATTCACTATACGTTGGTAATTAGTCGTAAATTGAGAGGTTAAATTGCACAACTGAAGTACAGAGACGCCACCGCAGGGTGGCGCAGTAGCCAATCGCGTCCAACATTCTATTCACAGGAATAGTTTCTCATTAATTAACTGTCTCACACCCTACTGGAGCAGAATTGAAACTTGACAGAGAGTTGACTATTAATTCTCAGGAGTATGACACTGAATTCAATTTCAAAATCGTGAAACTCCAAATTTTTTAACAGCAGGAACCCAGAATTACCTGATGACTTGCTCGAATTTTCATTAATTGAAAATTGAAAAATACATTCACCAAATTTCTATCAATTTCCATGAAATAATTAGACCAAAATTTACGTTTCCATTGATTTTTCAAATTTCTTGAAATTTAGCTGCAACAATAATTATAATACTTTAACTCTTCTCCACTCGCATATTTTGAAAAAATTGACATTCAGGACGATAATCTGGGAGTTGTCCCCGAAAACAAATCTCCTAAATTAAGAGCGTCCCCTCTTAAAACCTTCAATCACAACACCACGAACCCAAAGACTTCTCAATCCGTTGAAACCTCTGAATACACCCCCACTTCACGATTTATTTCCATATATTTTAATAAGTTGAAGATAAATGCATTCGTACCACGCATTCATCCAGCGTTATATCATTTTTTTGTAAAACTCTTCAACATTAAAAACGTAGGTTGAAATGCGCGCGGTCATTAGCAAAGAATGCTTCTTATCCCCCCAGCTTGCTACGTTAGGTACATAAGCTTTTGCTACGTATGAATGCCCGTGACTGTGAAGCGGGGCATATATCCTTTTGGTCTCGATAATAATCAATGGCTTGAAGAAGCCGAGGCCGAGGAGAGGCTCTATTCGCGCCCAGTGACCCCGCTCTCTCGCAGGCCCTGTTCTCAACAAAAGCCTCATTCTGTCATTATTACTGTGCATGGCGAGAAAGGGGGAGGGGTAGGGGGGAGGGGGAGGTGAACCATCAGTATACAAGGCGTTGAGAAATAATCCAAGGGCTTATTTCTTACGTCAAGGCGTTATGGAAAACAGCCTTCTGTTCATACTGAATATTACTTTGTATCCAGATTATTCTTTTTATCATCTCTTTCTTCACTCATTTTCTTTTGATTTCTTGTCCTACACATGTGAAGAGCTACTATTTTTTATTCTTTCTGTGTATCAAGCGCAGTAATCGGAAGCAATTTCACAGACAGAACAGAAACAGAAATGGATTTATGAGTGGAATATGTTCTTGGAAATCAGAACAAAGTTGCTTTGATGATGAATTTTTTTGTTTTGATTGAGAGTTCGTCTGATATTTAAATTACAAGAGTTCTATTCTCTATTGTTCCATTGAGCTGAATAATTTTTGTTGTATTTTTAGTTCTTAAAGTTCAAGACAAATTTCATCTCAACTGATTCACTGTAAAATTGAACCCTATCCAGAAAGAAAATCCGTCAAACGTCATTGAAATGCCTAGCATATTCACTTTTTGGCCCGTTTTAATGTAACAAAATTTCTGGCGATCCCTGCAAATAGACGTGGCAATGATTTTATAATACCCCCCCATCACCCTCCCTCCATCTGATTAAATTCTGCTGCCAACAAACTACATAAAGCTACAACTAGACCAACGGTATTTACAAAATGCATCATTTCGAGACAATGAGACAAAGAAATATAAATAAAACGTAAGACCCGAGTGCTGTTCCCAGTTTTGGGGGATCAGTACTATCAACTTGGGAGGGGTCTGCTTCAGATAGCCCGAAAATAAACCCCAGCACGGCTGTTTTTCTTATCGCCCTTTCCCCCCCTCCTCTGAAGATTACGATAACAGCTTCAAAGGAGACAATAATGGGATGAAAAAAAAAAACGGTTAATGCTTGATATTGTCAGTACGAGACAGCTGAACTGACCTATGGGTATTGTGATTGGGTGTTGACGACAGTGGAGGTGTCCGCCTGTCGTCCTGCAGGGACAGGGCACCACTGTTGACCTTGCAGGTGAGCCTCTTCAGGACGTCGTCCATAGATCGTTTGCTAGCTGCTGCTGCTGCTGCTGTCGCTGATCCACCGTTATTACTCGTATTGTTATTATGCGTTACCGTATTATTGTTATTGTGCAAAGAGTGATGATGGGTGTAGTACTGATCGTTGTGGAGTACCGGTGGTGAGCCACACTCCGATGAGCCAGCAGCTTCCTGACCAAGGAGGCTGCCTGTGTTCTGATTATTGTACTGTGAATGCTGGTAGGATGAATTGGTTTCTTGATTGTTGTTGAAGGGAAGCCTCTGTCTCTTGTTTGGGGGTGAATTTGGTGATGATGAGGGTGAGTCCTGGTAGTCGTGATCACTTGTACCTGGTGATGAACATACGGATGACTCGCAGTCACCTCGTTGGTGGGTGTAGTCGCAGTCCTGTAGACGATCTGTTGTCTCGTCTCTTCTATAGTCAACGGGATTAATTGATCCGATTGTTGAGAGTATATCACCAGCCACCGATGTGGTGGTGTCCTCCTCCTCCTCGGCACCCGCCACTGTTCCCGCACCGCCCCCGCCCTCCGATAGCTTCGTTGGTGGCGACTTCCTCTTAGAGGACATCCTTAGTCTGCAACACAAGCGCAACGATAGCTCAGTTTTTTTTTTGCGTTTTGGTTTGGTTTTTTTGTATTTTAGGGGTTTCATTCGTTTTAGGTACAGTGGAAGTTAGAGAGTCGGCCGCCAAGGAGGAGGACTTCGGTGAGGCTTAGATTATTTTGGTGAAGCTTTAACTAGCGGAATATGCAATCTAGGGAATTTTTGAGAGTTTAAAGGTCAGATAATTATGGGAGTATATTTTTTTCAAGTGTGAGCGAGTCTAGATGTGTACAAAGTATTTGTGCACATCTAGAGTTGGCTAGATCGAATCCTTAGCCAATTTCAGCTTCATCTTATGTGGGTGTTATTGATTATGAAATGTTAACTTTTGCGAGATGTTCAGAGGTTTTTGGAACCATTCTACCGATTATTTTTTAACATGTCATGGGTTTCATTCGTTCAATATACAGCGGAAATTATAGATTGTGCCGCCAAGGAGGAAGACTTCGATGAAGCTTAGATTATTCTGGTGAAGCTGAAACTAGCGGAATATGTAATCTAGGAGATTGTTCAGGGTTTAAGGGTCAAATAATTATATGAGCAAGCTTTTCTCAAGTGCGAACGAGTCTGCTCGTGACTCAAAAACATTTGTAGATATCTAGATTTGCCTAAATCAAATCTTTCGCCTGGAATAATCTACTAATGAATCATTCGCTAGTTTTAGCTTCATCTTATTTTGGGGTTTATTGATTTATCATGAAGAGATGTCGGTTTTTGCGAGATTTCAGGAGGTTAGGGGGCTTTTAGGACCCTTGCACCGATAAATCGATCTTGGTAGGGACTTTGAACAGCTTGACCCAATCTGCCGGAGGAAATTGGGATGCTTGTCAAACGCCTTATTTGAACTTGCTCACAGCCCCCTGCCACCTTGAATGCTCACTCCTTAATGCCACGAGGAGATAGGGGATAGGGGTTTAGACGGATACATGCAATATTCTAGAGTGGTACCTGTACACTTGGGTTACAAGGTGGTAATTTGGGTGATAACGCTGTATGTTAATTTCCGGGCAGAAATTACTTAGTCTAAATCATGCTGTTAGAGTTGGTAGTGTAAATGAGGAGGAAATGTATTTGTTGGGGGGGGGGGTCATTCAAAAT